>NC_142930.1:20302073-20319573 GCF_046866305.1 Octopus bimaculoides | reverse complement strand
ACCATCCAACCCACATAATTGATACCCAATTATGCATATTAGTTCTAATATTAGTTGCAGTGTTTTTTTTCAGTATATACACTAATTATTTCGACTGAATATACATGTACACATACCATGTGCGTGTGTGCGCATGTATGTATGGGTGTTTGCATGTGTGCAAGACTACATCGAGTTGGTGTGCATGCATTATTTTAAAGATCTGGATATGTGAAACGCGCCCAGTCTTCTCAGTAAAATCAGAAGAGACTGCTTCAGCTAAATATAACCAGTAATAATCATTGATTTTCATTCTAATTGATGCTTCACTAATCTCCCATGAAATCCTATCCTAAACATAATACAATCAGAATCTCCCTTTACCCAATACACCCAACACCATTGAAATATATCAACATCCTCAAGCATTACCGCTCCCAATAACCACAAAAATAAAAACAGTACCACTATTTCCATCGTAAACAACTTCGCTAAAATTCCTTTATCATCATTCCTTACAATAAAAAGCAGACAATACTGTTTTCTAATGCATTTTATATCTTCAACGTATTAAAAACAGTTCTATTATTGAATACAATTCTGTTTGAGAGTCAGTTTTATAAAGAAATTTAACTGGAGCTAACATGAACACTCTAGAATGAACCGTATATCATATTGTCTGTCCTACTGAGCTTTATGGATGTTTTTTTCGTTCCCTATTTTTCAGAGTATTCAAGTAAGAGAAATTAATTTTTTTTTAATATCATTTCACATTTTTTCTTCCATACTGCACCTTTCTATTTTAATAGAAAAGATGTGAACAATACCACGAGTATAATATAAGGGAAAAGAACTGATATTATTTTCTCATTCACTCAAATGTCGTTATTGAATATAATTTCACCCTAAATAGAATTTATATCCTCCATATTCTATTACTAATAATTCCAACCGTGGTGATTATATTTACGCTTTCTGTAAAGCTAAACCAGTCAACGAAGAGAGCCTGCTTCAGGCAAAGCAACTGCTATACTGTTATTGGTTAAGTGATATCAGACCACATTTTGTTACTACTTCAATCCATCATCGTAAAATAGAACAAACGAAAACATTAATAACGGACATTTGTGTCACCATAGTATTTTACAAAAGAACTTATGTCACGGCAATCAACTTCGAACTCGGAGAGACTAAGTAAAGTTTCGAATGAAACCACGTTCTATTTTATTCAATGGAAATCGCATTCCTTTAATGCATTACACTTTATTTCCTCTTTGGAAACCCTTTTTAGTTTTCTCACACGAACTTGCCATTTGAACTTGGTTCTCTTTTCAAAAGAGTTAATATAATATTGTTGCAATGGAGGTTGTATAATGCTTTCCTTATATAACGTTCGTGAATAGCGACAGACATGTTTACAAAGACACATTGCTACTATTCAAAGTAAATTACACACGCTGGTTACCTTTATTATGAGTTGGCATGAACATTAAATGAAGAAATAGTAAAATAAAGCAGAAAGAAAACGGTAAATTAATAGAAGGTATTTTGTAAATTCCATCGTGGTACTAATAGTCATACTACATACACAAATAGTCTTTTATAATTATATAAGGGTAGCCATTTTGTTACAGCTATTCTAACACCGAATGACTATGTTTGAAAGCAGTGCCTATACATATTCCTACTGTTTTCTTATCGGTATTAACACAATCGATATTGAATATAAATGAATAAGCGAAGTGAAATTATTATGGATCTATGTAGTGGCAAAATACTAGTTCTTTTTCATCTGCGATACTCTACGGTAATACATGTCAGTTGTGTTGATGTTTGACTAATTCCATGAGAAAAATACCATCGGAGCACGAATAGGTAATATAGAGATTTAAAGACCTTCGATCATCTGAGACTAACCAAGTAATCAGAAGATAAACCAACCTCTAGGGGTGTTTAGAATTACAAATCACCAATGAAGGGACATAACTTCAATAAGATTAGTTGATCGAAATTATTGGACAATAAAAGCGATAGTAATAGTATTGTAAACAGTCTTTAAAACCAACTGATGAAAGCAATAGTATGTGTATTGTAATTTCGATCAACTGATCTTATTTCATTATTCACACTATTTATTGAGTTTAAATATTAAACATCTCCACTGGGAGATTTTATCTACTAATTGCACAGCTAATAGAGGTTTTCAGGTCACTATGTTGCAATATGTGGGAGCTTACCGTATCTGTACTTAATATTTAGAATACTTTCCATAATGTATTTTGCATTTGCCATATTAATTTCCAATTACATCATTAATATTGGTGAAAACTGTAAGATTAATAAAAGCATGATGGTTTCGATTTTCTGTTGTAACTATTTTACTTGGGGTACCTTTTGCTCTGTCATTTTCTTCCTTTTTACGTTAAAGTTATATGCATTTTTGTAAAATATTTGAAAATAGATGATACACAAAGGAACTATATATCAAGGAGGAAATCTAAAGATTTCAAGATCATATTGTCTCCAAGTTTTCTTTTTGTAACTAAACGAAGGCCAATAGGATCAACCAGATAGTTACAACCTCATCCAGATTTTCACTTACTGTGTACTCGTGATCTTACAACCTATTTACGATTATTGATTTCTTTTGACTAAGCACAAAAGATGGTGACTAAAAGAAGGAAACCTTTTGTGTATGTTTTTAAAAATCTATTATGGAGTGAAATGGTTCAAAGCACATTGTGACTTTTGACAATTTGAACAAAAGATCGCAGACTGCGTTTTTAGTTAATACTTGTCTATGTATCTTTTTTTATATGAAAAAAAATATTAATTTCCTGTGTGTATATTTGTCTTCTCAAGGATATTTTTTCTTATGGATTTATCTTTAGAGAGAATATAACATTGAAATTATATAACACTCTCTCTATATATATGTGTGTGTGTGTGTGTGTGTGTGTGTGTATAGATAGATAGATGTACATATATAAACATATGCACGCACATGAATACATATATTCCCGCGCACGCGCGCAGACACACACATGTACACATATATATAATTCTTGTGACTAGAACTCTTCTAATTCGTTCCAGTTTCACTGTCCTTATCCAAAAATTAGAGCTTTCTAAGATTCTCCCGACGTCATCATGTTTTCGTAATGCTACAATCGTTTATTACATCCAAATCAATTTTTATACAATGTGAAGGCTGAATAGATATCCACAGTTGATAAACGGAGCGTTTATTTTTCAATAATCAAACAACCTGGATCTTTATATTCTGTCAAAATCATTCATCATTTCAGCGATAACACATCACATAATATGGTTTGATGAAGCATTCCCCTTTACTTTACAATTATAGTGCTGAATTTTACAATATTTCCTTGTTATTGTTGTACGATGTAATATTTTTTATAGGGTATCTTAGAACAATACCAATTGAATGACTGTGTTGTATCGTACTAAAATTAGCCGACACCTCAACGTAATATGTTATAGTGCTTCTGAATTTACCTGACAAGTTAGTAAAGAAGTCGAAAGCATAATTACTCTAATTAGTGATGAAAGCTGAGTCGTGTCACAAGTCTTATCATAGACGAGTATTTAGGGAGCATTATTAACAATATTATGCATGAAATGTAATGACTATTTTCTTATCTAAACAAAGTGCTGTAATGTTGGAGATAAACTTTCTAGAAATTAAATCATCACAGCTTATTTGCGCTATCTAGCAAATTTCCTTAGGAAGGCACGAACATTGCTGCTCTCGTTATCCATGAAACCAAAATAACTTTTAATCCTTACGTGATCACGAAAAGCCAAGGATTTAATTCTAGTCACAACAATAATTAAGTGGGATAAATATTCATTATGCATTATGTTTATCTATTTAGAAAATGAACGAAATAGACTGTTTTCTATATCAGATCAGACAGAAAATATCTGAAAATATTTCCTGTCTTGATGGAGACTATTGTAATCTAATTATGTTTCACAATGTCAGGTCAGTACTACAATGAAACAGCACATAGAATAAAAATTTCTAGTTGAGGACAAAGTGAAGATATTGAATTCAAATTAGAAGCATCCTTCATTAGGATTTCTTGTCAGCAAATATCTCTCATCAGTTTTGAATCATACGCACAGCTAATATGATTATACTGCAATACAATTACAATGTTTCGATCGGAACATCTATTTACAGTCTTAAAGGTCTAATGTTACTAAATGTATGAGTTCTATTAAAAACAATAAGTAAATATATTTTTGTTTTAATGGAAATGGGCCATGACAGGAATGTGACGTATCAGGTCATCCCATAAGTTCTGTCCGATTTTACCTTTTTTAAATTGAATGAAATTTAATAGTATTTTAGAATGTCTAATGGAATTAAAAATTGTTTTTATGCATTTGTATACATTTAAACTAATTAAATATTATTTTACAGAATAATAGAATTAAAATTTCTTTAATTAAAACCCTTTCTAACATGGAAGTATCCAAAGAGCATTTAAGGCACATAATGCTTTATGAATACAAAAAAGGAAACTCTACAGCTGAAGCGATTCGAAACATATACTCAGTTTATAGGAAAGAATGCTTGAATGAAAGAACTTGCAGAAGATGGTTTGCAAAATTCAGAAGGGGAGATTTCAGCCTTCAAGATGAAGATCGAACAGGACGTCTACTTGAGTTTAATGATAAGCTCATTGAGGCATTACTTGAAGAAAATCCTGCATTATCAGTTGAAGAATTGGCAATAAAGCTGAGTTCAAACCATACGACTGTTCATCGTCATCTTCAACAACTTAGAAAGGTTCCTAAACTTGGAAAATGGGTGCCTCATGAATTGTCCGAAAACAACCGCATTTCCCGAGTTGACATCTGCTCTTCTCTCCATTCTCAGGAACTCATTTCACCCTTTTTGAATAGACTTGTGACTGGTGACAGTGGGTTGGTAAAAGGGAAAAAGCTCAACCACAACCGAGAAGGGAACTTCATGGAAAAAAGGTTCTTCTCTCTATCTGATGGGATTGCAAAGGAGTAATTCACTTTGAATTGTTACCACCTAATGCAAAAATCAATACTCAAGTCTACTGTCAGCAATTAGAGCGTTTGAACCAAGCTTTGAAGAAAAAAAGACCCGCTTTAGTGAATCGAAAAAAAGTGATGTTTCATCAGGACAATGCGTGACCCCACACTGCAAAGATCTCATCACAGAAGATCGAAGAGCTTGGTTGAGAAAAAATTCCTCATCCACCTTATTCTCCCGATCTTTCTCCTTCAGACTACCGTTTGTTTCGTAGTTTACAGAATCATTTGGGGGACATAACTTTCGCAAACCAGGAGGAGGTCGAAACTGACATTTCAGAGTTCTTCACTTTGAAACCAAAAGAGTTTTACACAGATGGGATTAAAAAGCTTGTAAATAGATGGAAGGAAGTCATAGATAATCAAGGAAAGTACTTTGATGATTAAATTTCAATTAAACATTTGATCAGTTATTTTCTTTATTCAAAATTCGGACAGACCTTATGTGATGACAAATCAGAAATATGAGTTATATGCTATTTTTTCAAAGAATTACGTGTAAACAATAACTTTTCCTGGTAGTTAGTTATAACAAATCAACACGAGTAAACGAAAATTGTTATTAAAATACTTTCAAAATATTTCCTGTCATTCTTTAAAACTATTTTTTAATACTTGTATTGTTATATTTCGTCCTCAACGGGAGGAGACACGTGGGGTGGAGAGTTGTTGAAGAGGTTACAGGGGCTAAACATCACCGGCAGCCATTGAGATTTTAATTACGAATTATTAAGAACGTGGCGATTTCTGTGTCATTAATAATTCATAATTAGAAAGTGAAACGTAAGTCAGTTAGTCTGTTTCCATGTTTGGAGAATATAGAAATTTATATTACTTATACAGCTTATAGCTGTTAGAAAACACGAAAATTCCAGCTTCATAATCTTCCTTTTACGAAACTTTAATATTAAATTCACCATAAACTTGATTTGTCTGTCTTGCATTTTGTCTTCGTTAGAATTCATGTTATATACATACATATATATATACATATATATATATATATACATATATAAATATATATATATATATATATATATATATATATATATATATATATATATATATACATATATATATATATATATATATATATATATATATATATATATATATATATACATATATATATATATATATATATATATATATATATATATATATATATATATATACATATATACTCTTTTTACTCTTTACTCTTTTACTCTTTTACTTGTTCAAGTCAATTGAGTGTGGAGCACCGCCATTAGTCGAGCAAATCGATCCCAGGACTTATTCCTTGGAAGCCTATCAATTATTCTATAGGTCTCTTTTGCAAAACCGCTAAGTTACGGGGACTTCAACACATCAGTATCGGTTGTACCGAGAAGGGGTACACATTTTCTATTGATTGAAAACTAAAGATTAAGTGCTAAAAAGATAAGCAATTCTATAACAGATAAACTTATTTAAAGGAACCTTGGAAATATATAATTATATGAAAGTTTGCACCTTTTTAGCACCTTTTCACACAAACACACACACACACACACACACATATTACATATATACATATATATATATATACATACATATATATATGATGCATCAGCATGGCCGCAGCTCTGAGCTGAAACTTTGAAATGAAATGAAATGAAATATATATATATATATATATATATATATATATATATATATATATATATATATATATATACGCACGTCCCACTTAGTTCATTCAGATTTCGGGACTTGCTGTCAGTCGTGCGTAAATCCCACATTGCGTATTCATACGTGGTCCTATGCAGAGAGATGTGCGATATAAGTTAATATACGGAGCACATCAATAATGATAGAAAAAGAAAACACGGGCTTGAAAGTGGTACTCCCTTATTTTATCTATTACATATATTTCAGTATTCGTTTTCTTTTTTTTTTTTTTTGTCTTTGCTTATGAAGTGTACCGATGAGCGACGGATTGCATCTATGGTGTGACAGCATGTGTTCCCGAATACTGAAATGTGTATAACAGATGGAATAAGAGACTACCACATTCAAGCGCATACTGTGTTATCTCTCATTTCATATATATATTGTAGGTATATGTTTGTGAGGTTATATATGTGTATGTGTGTGTGTGTATATATATATATACATACATACAGTCATACATTTGTCTGTGAGATTATGTTTGTATATGTATATATATATATATATATATATATATATATATATATATGTGTGTGTGTATACACACATATATTGGTCCAGTATTCTACTGTTTTTAATAAATGGCTGCTTTAATTGCAGTATAAATTATTTATATATGCAAAATAAAATTATAATCTCTCCATTTTCCAATCTGATTGTGAATCTCATTATCATTGATGCTTTATATTGAAAGATATTTGTCAATATAATTTAATGAATAGAATAGCTTTTACAACAAAGCAACCAAATGTGTATTGGTGATGTTTATTGATTAGGTTATCGATTATTTTACTGATAGGCTAGATATGAAATTGAAAGTGGATTCCTGGAGGTTCAGAAGAGGGATTTGAACCTGTATCATGAAGTATTGACGCCAAATATGTGTAGAGATACGATTCAGAATTCTAGTGTTTTAGATCCCCTACTCCTCTTTTAAAAATGAAGTAAAGAGTTGGGAGATACCAAGAAATACCACACTCTAAATGAATTAAATACGAGATCTAGTTTTTAATCGCATATGCCACAGCCGCCTTTGGAAAGGACATGGCTACTACACAAACTAATTTTTATTCCCTAAAATTAATAGCCTACTGCATCAGAGAAACACTAGCCCTTGAATTTATACATTATATTAGAGAAAAACAATTTATTTCAAGAGATATCTAATTACGAGTGTCATATCATTTACGGGCCATTTACTTTGGCAGACATATTTCAGTTGATTGTCTTGTAAAATCCTAACCATTATCATTGTAATATATTAATTATCATGACTGAACACTGTCTATCCGCCAACAATAAAGTCGATCTAATTCGTTTATGGTGTTTTACTTTTTGTCTGTTCTCTTAAGTAGGGGAAGTATTGTTGTGGAATTGCTATGCGCAACTAAAGAATCAAGCGTTAGAAAAGTTTACTAATATAGGCTGGCATATGTGCACGAGTAGTTACTGTAGTAGTTCATGGGAGAAACGGGACGTTGCGGCTGTGGTGTTTCAAAATTGAACTAATGTCATTTCAAGCAACCTGCAAAACAAATATTTCATTCCTCCCCAGCCTAAAATTATAAGGCTTTCTGCTTAGCCAGAATAAATTTCCTTTAAGTTGAGAGACAAAAAGGTTGAGTAACAAAACAAAACGATCTAATGCATTTTCATTTGTCTTAATAAAAATACTACGTACATCATTTTTAGTTCTTCTTAAAATAATAATAAATTGTATCCTAGACAAATACAGTACTTAGATAAATCGACAGCACATTGCCTCTAAGATGACTAACTATATACTAAAGTCTGAAATAATTTTAATTTTCTCTGTTCAGACGTGATCCTAAATATTTTATTACTGCATATAACGGTGGAATAGCAGTAAGAGTAATGTAATTGATTGCTTAAAGTTTTTACTTACGCCCCTTTCAGTTCTGAAGTAAAATTACGTTGAGGGAGGTTTTGCCTTTTATCTTTATAACAAATAACTATCATGTTCTAGGATTGACACTGCGTCGTCACATATTGAATAAATGACCTGCCAATATTGCTCGGAAAACCTTTCTCACTGATATTCAATGTATCCATGTGTATAACACCTACCCGTACAGTCTCAAGAATACATACAGTTGCTAAAATACTGCATCCCAACGCAAATTCCTACATTGTTTATTCCACATTTTACCCCATCTGCGCTTTTTTCTTTTTAGTCAAAAATATGTCAACCAAGGAGACCATACCAGGTCACACAACCTGCTAGAAATAACTACTAGTTGAATGGCTCTCCCTCAGATCAAAATATACTGACTTAAATAAAAGGAGAAATATCGGATGATGTTATCCCTTTAATTCAAAAAGAAAGGATGGTCATAGCAGTAAGGATTTTGCTGATTAGACTGTTTAATGAAGATGGCCAGAGAATAAAAATCTACAACCGATGCCTTTGTGCTTTGTACAGCATCGAACTAAATGCGACAAAGGATAATGAATATAGCTGTCATGTAAAACTTATTTGAATCTCATTCTCTGCGTTCACAGTGCTGGTCCTACTGAAATCGATTGTCGTATTGCGTTTCACAAGGTCAGCAATTTTTGGGAAAGGGACAAGTCCATATATACATATATATATATATATATATATATATATATATATATATATATATATATATATATATATATATATATATATATATGTGTGTGTGTGTGTGTGTGTGTGTGTGTGTGTGTGTGTGCGTGCTTAGAGCATCAGGACCATAATCATGAGGTGGTGACCACGTGTCCCGGATCAGGTTGTTTTGTGTTTTTGAACAACACACTTTATTTCACATTGCTCCAGTTCACTTAGCTGTAAAAATGAGTTGCGACGTTACTTGTCTCAAGCTGTATCGGCCTTTGCTTTCCTTTAGATACCAACAGTTGCGTGGAGAGGGGAGACTAGTATGCATGGGCGACTGCTGGTCTTCCATAAAGACTTTTGCCTCAAAAGGGAACTTTATGGGTGCAATCTCATGGCATTATATATATATTATTTTGTTTAAAAGAGTTCCAACACTGTCTGTTTTTTTATGTTTTATTTATATTCTTGCAAAACCAATGTGGGATATAGAATATGGAATATACAATATATATTATAAAATAAAAATGGATGGTACAATGAAATAAAGTATTGAATGTCTTATTGAATATATGGAATATGTCTTATTGAATAGATGAAATATTGAGTGTTCAATATAAAGGATTAAATATATAAAGGCGAATACGTATTTTCTATACCTTGTGGTATTTCATCATGGCCGGTATGACACACACATATATATATATATATATATATATATATATGTGTGTGTGTGTGTGTGTGTGTGTGTGTGTGTGTGTGTGTGTGTGTGTGTGTGTGTAATAAAGAATTTGGAGACAACTTTGTAATATTATCGGTACAGTTTCATCAGGTTCCATTTGGTCATCCTCGAAATGAAGATGTTTGTGAAATCTTATATATATATATATATATATATATATATATATATATATATATATATATATATATATATATATATATATATATATGTATATATATATATATATATGTATATATATATATATATATATATATATATATATATATATGTATATATGTATATATATATATATATATATATATATATATATATATGCATATATATACATATATATATATATATATATATATATATATACATATATATATATATATATATATATATATATATATATATATATATATATGTGTGTGTGTGTGTGTGTGTATGTATATATATATATATATATATATATATATACATACACACACACACATATATATATATTAGACCAGTACTCTACTGTTTTTAATAAATTGCTGCTTTAATTGCATTATAAATTATTTATATATGTAAAATATAATTATATTCTCTTCCTTTTCCTATCTGATTGTGAATCTCATTATCATTGTTGCTTTATATCGAAAGAATGAAAGGCAAAATCAAACCCGACGGTATTTGAACTTAAAGTGTAAAATCAAAAGAAATGTCTCTAATCATTTTCTTCTGCGCCATAATGGTTCTACAAGCTTGTTGCTTACGTGGCCCATAAAATAAGTACCAATTAACCTTTGGCGATCAGTTGACTAGTTTATATCCCCACCCACCAAACCGACATCACCCCACCCCCGCCCAAATCAAGAGCTTAGTACAAGAGATAAATCCTTCCCCTACTCCGTCGGTTACGATGACGAGGACTCCAGTTGTTCCGACCAGTTGAAGAGAACAGCCTGCTCGTGAAATTAGGTGCGAGTGGCTGATCACTGCATAGACACGAATAACCGTAGCAAAGTTCTTATAAAGATCCAGCGTGATCCTAGATTCGACATTGATGGCCCTTTTGAATTACAGTTACTACTCATATTTGCCACCGTATTGGACTGGAGCAGCGTGATATAAAGTGTCTTGCTCAAGAACGCAACGCCCTGGCGGATGTCGAACTCACGATCTTACGATCGTGAGCCGACTACTGCTAACAACTTAATCACGTGCCTTCATATGAATAATATAAATGAGAGAGATCCTTATTATATTCTGAGTTGGCATTTGTAGGGAAGCGGAGAGGTCACCTACAAGTCGATTCTACCAATTAAAGTTGATTCTTTTTTCTTTAACCAGTTAATGCACTTACATAATAAAAAAAAAGATAAAGTCTCGTTTACGTTTAGTTACAATAACCAAGATAGTGACATTTTTTTTAAAATTTCGATATGCTCTCACAGTAATTATAGTCATACTTTATTAGATATAATAGATATTTTGATCATATAACGGTTTGTTGGCTGATTAATGAATAGATACGTACGAGAAAAAAAATATTCACATGCGAAGAACTACATTTCCAGCCCAACAAAAAAAAAGTGCTTTTTTTTCTGGCTAATGTATGGAAATGGTTCATAAATCACAATCCAACGAAATAACAAACTATGATATTACACAAATGCGCGCGGGCACACATACCTAAATAAACATACACACGCAGAGTACATGTATATATATATATATATATATATATATATATATATATATATATATACAGGGTGAGGTGGATAAACTGTCGTCTAAATTACGAAGAAATGAAAGTAACACTGCAATCTCATTTTAACAGATATATTAACCAAAATTACATGAATATATCCTGAAATACTAAAGAGAAAATTCATTCAATAAAATCGTCATTGGCTTCAACCTCGGCCTCGAAACGACTTTTGAACTTCATGCCACTCTTCTTGATGGTCTCCTTGTTGATGAATGCTGCCATAATCACCGCTTTCTATTCATCCACACAATATAATCAAGGGGGTTGCAGTCTGAGGAGTTAGCTGGCCAGATGTTAAGAGTGATGGGGTCACACAAATTGTCTGAACACCATGACTGGTTCTTTCTCCTTGTGTGGCATGGTGCAGAGTCTTGTTGCTAGACATAGGGTTTTCTAGCAGCCACCCTCTTCACCCTTGGCAGCACTACCACCGCCAGGCACTTGATGTAGATCTCCGGGTTGAGTCTGAGGCCAAATGGAGGCCATCAGTAGTGTTCACTCTAAGCACCAAGATGTTGGCTGGGCGTTTGATTTTTATCACTCGAGGTACATGTCCTCAGATTGACAGCCAAACACTATGAAATGTTCGTATTGGAGCTTCCAGTGCGAATATCAAGCAGTACAGCATGTCGTTTCCAGATTTCTGAGAGAGTGAACTGCGTCATGGTTCTGCTTTGCTCACAGACCGTGCCCAACTGATCCTACTATATTATGCAGTCGACAAAATGAAAAACAAACATTGCGCACGCGCGAAATTAAAAATATAAAATGCCGACAATTTACCTATCACACCCTGTATATATATATATATATATATATATATATATATATATATATATATATATATATATATATATATATGTATATATATATATATATATATATATATATATATATATATATATATATATATATATATGTATATATATATATATATATATATATATATATATATATATATATATATATATATATATATGTATATATATATATATATATATATATATATATATATATACAGAGAGAGAGAGAGAGAGAGAGAGAGGACGTGTATGTGTGTGTGCGTGAGAGAGAGAGAGAAACGAAGAAGTAAAACTCGATAGATTCACGATCAAAGGATGTCATGTCCATCAGTTATTCTCTCTCCCACTCTCTCTCTCTCTCTCTCTCTCTATATATATATATATATATATATATATATATATATATATATATATATATATACCATGTGAAGGCAGGTGGCTAACTGGCAAGGTTACTTGGCGCTCACGATTGTAAGTTTGTGAGTTCGAGTTCCGGTGGCCCGTGGTCCGTTTGAGCGAGAAACTTTATTTCATGTAACTCTTGAGGGCGTCCCTCAAGTATCACCGGGCATCTGGACCCGGCCATTTTTAGGAAGCCATGAAACACAATATGTCCCACGGCCAATGGGTTCCACAGGGTCAAAGTTGCCTTCGACCCCTCCCAGTCGACCGCAGGAGCCACATTCAGACTTAATAGCCTGGACTATCGATAGCAATTCGGGACTAAGTTTTAACGTTCTAGCTCACTTCTACTGAATACACCAGTGCTTGGAAGTAACTTATGTAGTGTGTGTTCGTCGCATTGACTATGACGGAGAAATTTTACCAGAGAATCTGCATCAAATTTTGCCAAAAGTTTGGCGATACCTGCTCAGAGGCCTACGCAAAGTTTTCAAAAAGTTTTTATCGTTCTGAACACAATCTTGTTGATTAGCTGAAAGCAGTTTCGGCACAAACTTCTCAGACACGCGTCTCATACTGAAATCTTCAGTGATAATGGACTGAACTGAACTGTAACTAATCTGCACATCCTCTGATAACTCACAGATGGTGATTTGACGATTTCCCCTCACAGCTGCACTCACGTCTGCGATGTTTTTCTCAGTGGCTGTGTTGTCTCCCAGAACGTCTGTCACTATCTCGGCTATCTTGGAAACGTCTGAGCCATTCATATACTTGTGTCTGGCTCATACACTCCTCTCCATACACTTTCTACAACTTTGCGTATGTCTCCGAGCAGGTATGGCCGGGACAACTTTCTCTGTCATTGTCAATGCGTCGATCGGAAGCACTGCGGGAAACAGCGAAAATGAGCTAGAATGTTAAAACTTAGTGCACATGCACAGCAGAAGTCAAGGTCAATCTTTGCGTGCTTTAGTTTCGATACCATGGCAACAGTCCGGATATTAATTGATCAAACCTCGTGTGTGTGTGTGTGTGTGTGTATGTATGTGTGTGTGTGTATATATGATTGTATGTTTGATGCATGTATATTTGTGAACGTGTAATGCACACGATATTTTCAATGGAAAAGTGTGAGATAGACGTGTGTGTATGTTGGGTGCGTGTGTGTGTGTGTGTGTGTGTGTGTGTGTGTGTGTGTGTGTGTGTGTGTGTGTGTTATGAGAGAGCAAGCGGAAGAGTATACTGCGAACGAAGATGTTTAGTAGTCGATTTAAATCTATATAAATAATCTTTCATTTATTTTCTATTCCAAACCACACAACACAAGAAATTTGAAGCGTAGAAGATATCTCAGCAAAAGTCAAACTGTCTACTGCAAATAGCTGTTAAACTGCCCTCTCACACTCCGCCACATTAAAAAAAAATGATAGATCTAGGAGCCAACCACAACGTAGAAACACTTGTCAAATTCAAGTAAAAACATGAAGGAAGCAATAGAGTAATGCAGATCTGTCAGTGATATATTGTTGAGTATTAGCAGACTTAATGTCATTCCTGATTCAATTAACCTGTATTAAAAAACCTTTCAGTCATGACCATCCTGTCTTTTTCACTGGTACATTGCACAGACGGGCTCATAATCCAGCGCGACTATATTTTCAGAATCATATCCTACCATTTCAGCAAAGAAGAGAGCTGATGTTATGGCCCTGGCCACAAAAGAAGAAAAAAAGAAAGCAAGGCAGGTTTCTTTGATGCTATATCTACTCCGCTGGGACTAAATACCAAGAATAGCACTCTATTATTGTAGTCATTTCCACAGTTTGCGGCAAAAAGTGTTATATCATCATGCCACTTCTTTATAGACAAGTAAAGTCAATCTATGCGAATTGTCTCAGTTGCAAGCGTAAGGCTGCTTCCGAACTGATCAGCTCTTGGCTTAAAGGCCAACACTTCATACACGCGTCCAACTGTGACTCGTGAGCTTTATGTATGTAATCAATGTACAGGCATTAGTTCTTAAGGAATCTATTATATTTCATTACACAGTAAGAAACAAATTCTTTGCAACGTTCTATTTAATAAAACTTCGATTAAAGTAGTTCAGACTTAAACACTTGTAGCAAAACCGTTCCATTAACTAATTCCTATCCGTTTTGATTCATTTAAATGCTAATTTTTTAAGCTCGGAAAAATATTCTCTCCTAACTCCTTACCGGTAACACTTGGATTCTTTTGTAATTGCTGTATTTGTAGAAGAAGAAGAAGAAGAAGAAGAAGAAGAAGAAGAAGAAGAAGAAGAAGAAGATATAGTAGTAGTAGTAGTAGTAGTAGTAGTAGTAGTAGTAGTAGTAGTAGTTGTTGTTGTTGTTGTTCATGGTGGTAGTGGTAAATATTGCGTTAGTTCTATGCTTTGGCAATGGTGGTGAAGAGTAAAAAAACTACTTTCTCCTACTTTTCTATATTTCTATAATTATAATTTTGTTTTATTTCTTGCTGCAGTTATTAGTTTTGATGCTGTTGTTGTTGTTGTTGTTGTTGTTGACAGTAATAGTGGAAATGATGGCAATGTTGTTGATGATGGGAGCGATAGTTGTATTATTTTTATTGTTATTTTGCTGCAGTTGATTCTGTTGTTCCAGTTACTGCTGTTCATGTATTTGCTGTTCATATCGATGTTACCAATGAATGTGTCGATGGTAGTTTTGTTGAACAAATATCCTTTTCCATACCAATATCATGGAAGCTCCTACCATGTTCGTGATTATTACGAGGGTCGTTCTGTATACTATGTTGTCGATAGTGTTGACGCTAGTGTTGTAAGCAAGAATATTGATAGTGATGATGAAAGTGTTGTTCTCATTATTGTTGTTGCTTTATTGTTAATACTGGCAGTAACAGTAATCCGGCGAGCTAATAGAATCGTTAGCACGCTGGACGAGTTCAAATTGCACCGAAGACGACAATTCCCCTTTTGTCCATTTCTGGACAATAAAATAAGTACCAGCTGAGCAAAAGTGTCGATGTAACCGACATATGAGAGAGCAAGCGGAAGAGTATACTGCGAACGAAGGCGTTTAGTAGTCGATTTAAATTTATATAAATAATCTTTCATTTATTTTCTTTTCCAAACCATACAACACAAGAAATTTGAAGCGTAGAAGATATCTCAGCAAAAGTCAAACTGTCTACTGCAAATAGCTGCTAAATTGCCCTCTCACACTGCGCCATCGTTATAAAAAAATGAAAGATCGAGGAACCAACTACAACGTAGAAACACTTGTCAAGTTCAAGTAAAAACATGAAATAAGCAATAGAGTAATGCAGATTTGTCAGTCATATATTGCTGTAGTGCTAGTTTTGTGCCAAAATTTCAAACTATTATGGGTAGTCACGTTGATGTTGTAGTTGTTGGTGGTAGTAGTGGGGGTAGTGGTGGTGCTGCTGGTTAGCTCCTGAATCATCCTGTTACAGAAAACGTGTCACCGATTATCCAACCTGTGCTGTTTCTTGCAGATTGTGTGAACACGTAAAAGCTTCCATATGAATTACCGTAATAATGACGCTAGTACCGTTTACGCTTCTGCTGCTGCTGTTGTTATTGTGGTTGTTGTTTCATGTATTCCCAGATTAACTCAAATCGTACAGATCTACAATCAAAAGTATTTCAGCCTCGACATTTCCGTTATTATTCCTTCATGTTTTAAGGTTACGTAGAGCAGTATTTTGGTTCCTGATTTAAGCGCAAGGCCAGCGATATATACAGATGCAGAGTAGTCAATACAACAAACCCTTCACTTGATAGGTACGTTTTTTTTTTTCGATCTCACAGGAGGGGAGGAAAGGCAAATTTGAATTCGATGAGGTTTGAACTCAGATTGTAAAGAGCCGGAAGAAAACTGTAAGGCTTTCTTCAACGCTCAAACGATTGTGCCAATTCGCCCTTTTTACGTAAAGTTACACAATCTAACATGTTCTGATTTATGTTAATAGAAGATAATTTGAACGAAACGTAACTGCTATTTTTAGCGTGACTGGTGGATCTTGTTGGTGTTATTGATGCTACTGTTGGTATTGTTTCAAGTTTGCTGTAGTTTATTTATGTGAATGATTGGCTAGGATTAATAATATCGGCGTGCATGCATTTATAAGCGCGGCGTTGCACAGCCACTTGTTGTTGATGCTGTTGTATACGTAACTGTTATTTCCTTCGTACGCCATGCTTGTCACAGTTGTTGTTTCACTTCCTGTTTACTGGTGTTGCAGTTATTACATTTTCTGCTGAAAGTGTTATTGCATTCGCTGTTGTTTCTGTTGTTATTGTTCGTTTTTGTGCCTTTGGTGGTGGCGGTGGTGGTGGTGGCGGTGGTGGTGGTGGCGGTGGTGGTGGTGGTAATAGTGCTGGTGGTGGTAGTGGAGAGCTGCCGGCGTTAATACTTGTGAAT
>NC_142930.1:20264573-20297073 GCF_046866305.1 Octopus bimaculoides | reverse complement strand
TGAACCGTGTTCTACTCAGTAGACTAGTTGTTTTACTATTTGTAAACACTGTTTTAATATTCTATTGAGTCATGTCATCTTACGCTTGAGTTCAAACGACGCCGAAGTGAACTTTGTATTGTATCCTTCCAATATCATAACGTAACTGTCAGGAACAGGAGTCAATTGAATCGTTTGTCTACCCCTAGATTTCTGACCTTAGTTGCTACGTTTAAAACAACTTTTATTATTGGTGGAATCGTTAGTGTTCCGGATAAAATGCTTAGCAGTGTTTCGTCCGAGTATATGCTGTAAGGATGAAAGGCTTCGGTGGAGCACTGGGCTCGATGTAATCGACTTAACCACTTACCCGAAATTGCTGGCATTGTGCCAAAATTTGAAACCATTATTAGCATTATCATTATTATTACTATTAAGGTGTCAAGTTGGCAGAATTGTTACCACGGCGGACAAAATGCTTAGTGACATTTCTTTCGGCTTTGTTTTGAGTTCGAGTTTCGCCGAGGTGGACTATACCTTTCATCCTTCCGAGGTCTATAAAATAAGTACCAGCTGAGCACTGAGATTGATGTAATAGACGAGTCACCCACCCACCAAATATCAAGCCTTGTGCCTATAGTAGACAGAATTATTATTAGAGATGTTAGCTTGAAATTTGGGAACAAACTTCCTCAAATATTTCTATGGATTCGTGCAAAATATAAGATGGTGCTTTTATGCAGGTTGGCAGTATATGACCCAATTCAAATAGTCTTCAGCTCCCTAAGTAGAGGTTTGAGTGTCATACCAACTGTAGAAATTACCAAATAAACAATTTTGTGTTCCACAATGTCTTTTTCAGTCTGGCTAAGGCATGATATTTCTTAATTGTCACAGTTTTTGACTTTCACTACGCCATTATTTGATAGGGCAAAGTTTATGATCTTACACCGTTTCGCTTTTTTTTTCTTCCCTGATTTATACGATCAGATATGGTTTCTTGCTTCAACTGGAGAAATCCCATAAAATCTTGTAATCATCACTCAATCGCAGCCTCTGTCTCATGTTCATACTACTTTCCCCATCAATCCGAATCTATGAATTTAGCTTACATTTCAATGCACTCTTTTACCGACACTTTTATGCCCGTGTTTATATTCCTTTTCGGTCATCTTACTGCACTCACTAACGAGATGATTGATACTTTCATCCCCTTTTCCACACATTCTGCGTTTGGGTTCGCTGACTGAGTTTTATCAATCCTTTTCTGTTTGAAATTCATTTCAATCATTTATTCCTGAGCAGCTATAATCATCGATTCAGTTTCTTGTTTCAAGTTGCCATTTCTCGGTTACAACAGCATCCTTCACTTCCAACATTCCCGATTATCTACGTGAACCGATCAAGTATTTCCTTCTCTTTCCAATGATTTCTAACGTTTTTCTTTCTATTCTTGATTTCTGTCACTGTTTCAGTGACTTCTCCAGTATTTCTGGTCGCAGTGTACCGACGATGCCTTCCGCGTTTAACAAACCACTGTCTCCTCCCATTCTTAGTAGGTAAAGCCTATCAATAGTTCTTTTAGGCTGTTTTACGATAAGCATTTTGAATGGCTTCCTAGTTCTACTATCGAAATCCAGTAGCTTTATTATCATCATCATACTCATCTCCAACTTCATCTTTATTAGCAGCAGCATTATCGTTCCCATAGTCGTCGTTGTCGTCGTCACCACCACCACCACCATCATCACCATCATCATCATCTTCATCATCATCAACATCATCATCATTCTTTTTGACTGTTGTTTAGTAACCGAAATTATACACTAAAATTAAGCTCTCTGCCGACTGCGGCCATTTAATAGTTATAAATCTTGAAAGATTTATCTTTGTGTTTTATACCTTCCATCTAGGTTTAAATTTTATTTATATATTCATTTATTTATTCCTTTTAAAGATAAGTCGTCTATTATCATTTTTATGTCTGCTATCGCTGTATTATCCACGAAAACTGAATCATTGCGATTCGCTTATGTCACATTGCTGACAAACAAATGCGGTACATTTCTCTTCGTTAATTTCAGTTAAATCTTTTAGAATATAATAACTGTTTTATATCATGTGTAGCGGAATAGGAAAACATTGTGTGAGGTATGAAGGTACCAAGATTGTATGTTTAAGCTAACTTAAAGTTCACCACCAAAGAAACAACACATAGAAATAACCTCACAATAAAGTCAATAACTATGCAATGAACGAACTGTTGTTATAGTAGTGACCACTGTAGCAGTTACTACTCCTATTACTACTGCTGAGACCCCCCTTCGGTCATGACTGACCATCGTTAGTAGAAGTACTAGGCTTACAAAGAATAGTCGATTTGCTCGACTAAAGGCAGTGCTCCAGCATGGCCGCAATCAAATATGTTGATCTGACGATTCCTCGAACCGTCAAAGTCTTATAGAATACACTCCAACACCAAACATGACGTTTTTTTCTTTCTTGTTTCATTGATGTAAAGAAGACAACCTTATTTAATGATTTTGCTACCTTTAAGAATATAAAGTATGACTTCATAGACATTTGGCTGCTATTTCTGGCAAACCAAGATGATAATATGGACTGAATAAATGAATGATACCTCAAAATGATAGGTGTGTGTGTGCGCGTGTGTGTGTGTGTGTGTGTGTGTGTGTGTGTGTGTGTGTGTGTGTGTGTGTGTGTGTGTGTGTGTGTGTGTTTGTTTATATAGAAGAAAATTTGTTGATTTATTGTAATCTTCGCCTTCAGAGGACGTGGAACAACCACATTTTTACAATTGGAAACTACACATACATACATACATAATACATATATTACATACATATATACATACATATATACATACATACATACATACATTACATACATATATACATACATATATGCATACATACATACATTACATACACATATACATACATATATACATACATACATACATACATACACATATGCATACATATATACATAGATAAGTACGTACGTACTTTCGTACATGTGTACGTAAGTATGTCTGTCAGTGTGTAAGGAAAGGTATATGCTTGTTAGTTGCTTGCACTTATAAATATGTGCGTGTATCGGCGTGTTTGCGTGTGCACACCAAATAGTTACGTGCATTTGCATATACGCCCATTTGTAGATCTGAGTGGTTACACGAAAGTAATTAAAGTATGCTTGAGTAAGTACACTTGTATGTCACATGTGAATACATTTCCGCGGGTAGGTCAGAGTCTTTGTGTATGTGTGCATTCACTAAAAATATACATGTTCGTATTTAAACTTACTAGAACGTTATACAAATATATATATAATTATATATATATATATATATATATATATATATATATATATATATATATATATATATATATATATATATATATATATATATATAGAGAGAGAGAGAGAGAGAGAGAGAGAGAGAGAGAGAGAGAGAGAGACATATGTGTGGGTATGTCAAAGCATGCGTATGCTTGATTGAGTGTATACACATGGTGTGTACAGTAAAAGATATATAGAAATTGGTATATCTATTAGCATGATTTTTTCTATGTATGCGTATGTACTTCCCTACGTGTACCTAAGTGTATCTTTGTATCTATTTTTATTTGTATGTATGCGTTCGGCAGTGTTTTATGCGTACTTTTGTGTATCTCTTTGTTTATATATGTATGTCAGTGTATATATTTGTGTGTGTGAGTGTATGTGAGTGTGTGTGTGTGTGTGTGTGTGTGTGTGTGTGTGGTGGTGGGGGGTTCTGTGTGTGTTTTAGTGTGTGCACTTCATGGTCTATGTTTAATTGACTTTAGGAATTAGTATTGGGTCAATGCTCAAAGATGTGTTTGCAGCTGACTGCTTCCAAAGCGATTGAAAATCTGTTTTGAGGTGAAGGGTAGATGGCAGTAAAAGGAATATCGTTTAGGTTGCAGTTTGGCTGATGCTGGTGGAGATGCTTGCTTTGAGAACTATGACGAAGACGGTGATGCCGATGATTATTTTAGCGGTATGATTTAAAGTTTTAAAACTTTAAATCAAACCGGACGAAGCAGACGTTTTCGTATGGACGAAGCAGACGTTTTCGTATGGACGAAGCAGACGTTGTCGTATGGACGAAGCAGACGTTTTCGTATGGATGAAGCAGACGTTTTCGAATGGACGAAGCAGACGTTTTCGTATGGCTTTAATGCATGGCGATAGTGAAGATCATAACAGTATTAGTTCAGTTGTAACTTTCGTTCCATCAAGTTATTGTATAGGTTACTTTTATGGCTGCAATAGTAGCGGTGGTGGCGCTGGCGACGATAACAGTAGTATGAATATATGTAATGTTATATAACTGATGCCAGTGTGGAAGTATAGGTATTTCATAAAAGTAGTAGTAGTAGTAGTAGTAGTAGTAGTAGTAGTAGTAGTAGTAGTAGTAGTAGTAGTAGTAGTAATAGTAGTAGTAGTGGTGGTAGTAGTAGCAGTAGTAGTAGAAGAGTCGCGGCGGCTGTGTTTGTAGTGCTGCTGATAATGGTAAGAGTTCTGGTGGCATTGAGTTTGGTGACCATGGTGGCAGTGGTAGTGAAGAGTGGGAAGGGTGGTCTTGATAATATTAATGTTAATGAGCATTTGCTGTTGACACTACAGTTTGGACTCCTCACATCACCTCAGGCTTAAACGTATCGTTTCTGACCAAACCCCAGGCAACTCTTCTTTTGAATAATTCACAAGAGAGGTGTCTACTACTCCATAGAAAGCCTATCGAAGGTGCCGTACATATTTAAAGGATCTACAATCACCCCCTCCTCACACGTAATCGGTACATTGATACCAATATCAACAGTGGCATTTCCCATTCTTCCTCATGTAGAGTTTCTTCGACGATACTGCACCTCTTTATAACGAAAGTTATTGAAAAGAGATGATTTTCATTACCATAACCGGAGAAGCCTTCGCCAAATCTGGTTTAGAAACTTTGACCAAATCTGAACTTACTGTTATTGCATGCAAACGATCTTACATATTCGTCGTGAAAGTGTAACTTTTGTTGATGTAACTCTGTGTCATATTTTCAATACAACTGTTAACCTACAGAGAACATGAGCTGTACAGTACTGAGTATATATATATATATATATATATATATATATATATATATATATATATATATATATATGTATGTATGTATGTATGTATATATGTATGTAATTATCTATCTATCTATCGATCGATCGATTGATCAATCTATCTATCTATGTGGGGGGGTATGTGTGTGTGTCAATGTTTGGAAATTTCCGAACTAGTAATTTTGTAACTCCACATTTTTTAAAGAACTGAGCATTTTGTAATTTAGTTTACTTCCATTCTCTCACAGTTAACCTGTTGTTTCAGCACAGTGAATGACCGTGAAACGACATCAGAGAATATATAGCATATGGGAGAATAAATTCTTGGCAACGGCATTGAGAAATATTCTATTATGCAATACGAATATGTAAAGATAAGCGAAAACGTCAATTTTCAAGTACAAATAACTACTTGAAGAAGAGAGATATTATAACCACCATCACCATTATCATCATCATAACCATCATCATTGTGCAATCGACTTACCCCCGTCTCCCGAAATTGCTGGCCTTGTGTCAAATTTTAAAGCATTATTATTATAATATTGAAGTCACTATTATTATTACAACATAAGGCAGCGAGCTGGCAGAATAGTTAGCACGCCGGGCGAAATGCTTAGCGGGATTTCGTCTGCTGCTGCGCTCTGAGTTCAAATTCCGCCGAGGTCGACTTTGCCTTTCAACCTTCCGGTGTCGATAAAATAAGTACCAGTTGAACACTCGTGGCAAAAATTTGAAATAATTATTATTAATAGTAGCAGCAGCAGCAACAGTAGTAGTAGTAGTAGTAGTAGTAGTAGTAGTAGTAGTAGTAGTAGTGTTCAAGCGGCGAGTTGGCAGAATCGTTAGCACGCCGGGCGAAATGCTGAGCAGCGTTTTGTCTGTCTTTATATTCTGAGTTCAAATCCCACCGAGGTTGATTTTTGCATTCCATCCCTCGAGGTCGATAAAATAAGTACCAGTCGATCACTTACCATTTCCCCAAAATTGTTGGGATTGTGCCAAAATTATTATTATTATTACTATTATTATTATTATTAGTAGTAGTAGTAGTAGTAGTAGTAGTAGTAGTAGCAGTAGCAGCAGCAGCAGTAGCAGTAGTAGTAGTAGTAGTGGTAGTAGTAGTAGTAGTAGTAGTAGTAGTAGTAGTAGTAGTAGTACATATGTCATATGCTTCCTTGCGATAACTTGAAATAAGCACATTTGCTGACGTTGATGTAACAAAGTATTAGACAAGAGGTTAATAGTCCAACTTCGACAATTAGTTTCATTACTAATGTCGACATCGTCACCTTCGTCGTCGTTGTCGTAGATATCATCATCATCATTATCATCATCATCACCACCAACAGTAGCAGCTTCATGAAAATTTTTCTTCATCATCAATCTTCATCATAATGATCAAGATTATAATCATCATCACTCTCATCATCATCGCCGTCGATGTCGTCGTCATCACCATCAGCATCATCACCATCTTCATCATCATCATTATCATTCACAACAACATCAGCATCAGCGTAATCATAACCCAATTTGTCTTATTCCTCCTCGGCTTTAGATTTATCTATTATCTAATATGGATAATATTATCTCCTCATTCATACTTGTTCATTTGGTACTATTTCAATGAATTGCCACCATAACCATCACTACCATATAGTTATCCTTATCCTCCTCATCATCGTCATCATCATCATTTGCATCATCTTCATTACATACGACTGCTTGACATGTTAGAAGTTTTCATGAAAGTACGTCATGCAACCTTAAAAGAAAATGGCAGATACGTTAATGTGGCCGTATCTGCAATATGTCCGAGGAAAAAGGATAGATGGAACATATTTGACTATGCAACTGCTCACCTGACTATTAACGTTTGGCTTTCCTTCGTAAACAACGTTGGTTAATGGAGGATAAAGTATATCGGTTATCATCGAGCTGCGATGTAGGCATTGTCAAGGGATTACCACTTTAACCCTCCGCAAAAAATCCCAAATCTTATCTAATTTGCTTTGTGGGAATGACGGTTTTAACGAAGTCGTGTCTTATCTCTACCTTCGAAACGCGGAGTAGATAAAACAGGGGACAACTGACGAAGAGAATGTTCTTTATGCTGCCTGTCTCGTTTCTCATTTTGTTCACGTTTTTTTACGTCCTGTACCCATATATGCAATGTATATATATATACATATATATGTAGGTATGTACATATATGTATGCATATATGCATATATTTATATATTATTTATATTATTATATATATATTAATATGCAAATGTAAAATTCATGCTGCCCTGCTTCTATATACGCTATGCACAAATACATACAGAAATACACAAAAACGTGGATGCATATTTGTGTTGTAACTTCATAAAGCCTGTCTCTTTCTGCCAGTTATCTCTTTCCACGCTCACACATACACAAATACCTATACTTACACAAGTACAAATGCATCTATACACACGTACATTTTATATGTGTGTATGAGTGTGTTTGCATGTATGTTTATGTGTGTATATATATATATATATATATATATATATATATATATATATATATATATATATATATATGTATATATATATTTATGTATATACTTATGCATGTCCATATATATGTATACGTACGTAAGTATGTATGTATCCATGCATGTATATATCTATATGAACAAAAAAAAAAGAGAAAGATACCATGACCTTAAGGGGTTAAATTCAGGAAACGATGTGAATTATAGTGCTTCGTAAATTTCATTGAAGCTAGTCTTTATATATTCTCTGCCCAACATCACGACTTCTACCCATCATAAAAACTATAAAATATTCATTTAACCTTCCTTCAGACGTGCAATTTCCCATAATATATTCGTTTACTGCCAATAAATCCACTCCGTTCTACCTGAAGTCAAAACCTCATTCATTAACTATCTTGTTTTTGCCATTTTTAATTTGTATAAATTTTATGGTAAAAATAACGTCCTTCTTATAAGCTCCATTATTTCGTTAATTATAAATTCTTCTAATCTATTTATGCTTCTTTTTCAAGAAATCCTTAGGAAGAATGACAATATCTTAGTAAAATAGAAAGAGAAAGGAGGAGGATGAGAGAGAGAGTGTGTGTGGGAGAGTGAGAAAGATCAAGGAGAGTCAGAGAAGGGGAACAGAATGCACAGGAAAAAGAGGGATATAAAGGAAATAGAGCATAAGAATAAACTAATTATCATGAATGAGATTGTACGCAATTTGCATAATTTCATTAATACGTTCACTTAGGTTTTTACTATTATTATTTTTACGCGTTTATATTAGAACGTGTTTGAATTTGTACGTATTTTCGGAGGGAAGAGAATACACAGATATATAAATGGTTGTGCATATATCAGTGAAAACACACACACATACAAAAATACGCGCGCACACGCACTAATATTTGTACGCATATGGGGGTGATACACATTAAAGCATAAGGATGCACATATTTATATGTGGATGTATGTATAAACAACATGAACATATACATGTGCGCGCATATACATATATATGTGAGGGAGTGTAGCTATCTATCTATCCTTCTTTCTCTCTTCCCTCTCTCTCTCTATATATATATATGTATATATGTATATGTATATATATACGTATATGTACATCATATATACATACATACATACATACATACACACACACACACACACACATATATATATATATATATGTATATATATATATATTTATATATATATATATATATATATATATATATATATATATATATATATATATATATATATATATATATATATATATATATATATATATGTATGTATGTATGTATGTATGTATATATCATTGATTTCCGAGATAAGATATTGAATATCACTCCTCATTATCACTTGGCTAATTATCAATTGAAATTTTCTAATTACTTAGCTCTCATATACTTAGAATCATAATCAGTTTAATTTGTCAATAAACACTAACCCCATTTTATATATTTTCGGCTTCAGATAACTATAGCCCATGGTCTATTAAAGTATTTTTTTTGGAACCAATTTATATTGTTTTATCTTTCTTGAATCCATTTGTTACGGTTTTATACATTACTAAGTGAATATTTAAAATGTTATCTAACTGGATAACGAAACTTATTTTCCTTCAATCTATTAACTAGCTTATCAAACGAATTTCATTAACGTGTTACTCAGATCGATTCCAACTGCTGAAAGCCTACCAACTGCCACTTGGAAGGATCTTGCCTCTCAGGGTCTGTGGTTTACAAAGTCCTCCTCACACCATCCAATGGTATCGTAACGCACCACATGGGTATGACGGAGAATACTTTCAAGTGAAGCTATATGGAGCATAAGCAATCCTTCAGGAGCAGTGATAGGGAAAATGCTACATGCTCGTCCCACTTTATCTGAAGGTTTCGGGACCATCGAATAGAGTATCATTAATAGGATCCAAAACGTCTCTCTGCCTGGTACAATGCATCGAGGGCCAAGTTATCTGATATGTCATTCACTAAGGCTATAAGGCGTGAGTGAGCAGACGTATGAAAAAAGCGTTGCAACTATGACTATTTTGTATTTTTCCTAAGCACTGTGCATACAGAATCATTTAACCAATGTATGTTTTCTTTTAATTGACATTATGATTTCATAAAAGGGAATTTTTACACACTCTTTCTGCAGCTCTAGAATCAGAGAAACTACTTTCTGATTGGAGGTATTTCTGTTGTTTGTGGTGAAGAAAGTGGTGCTGGTTCTAATGCTCTTAATATTATTGACATTTAATTATAGTAATGAGATCACGATGCTATCAGTATGCCGTTACTATTTCATGTATTAATTGCTTGTGCGTGCTCGCGCTTCTGTCTGCGTTTCCATTATGGGTGAATGCAAACGTTTCATCCCAATCTGAATGTGCATACACACACAAAAAATATGTGTCTGTGTCCGTATGTGCATATGTGTATGTATATGCGCATAAATATGTGTGAGGGCGTGTGCGTGTGTGTTTGAATGTGCATGTGCATATTTGTGCATAAGTATTTGCGTGCGCACGTGTGCGTATTTGTAAAAACTAGTCGCTAATGCTGCAATTAAGCGAATTCTAGCAGTTTCTGTTTAACTAATTTATTTTACAAGCTTTATAGGCTTTAAAATACAGATAGTTTTACAATCACATAAAATTCTTTTTTGTTATTTTGGAATGACATTATGTAATATATAAACATTCAATCAGTCTTAACATTATACTCTGCTATTGCATATTATATTACTGTATAAATATATTCTATTTAGTATAAATTATATGATTATACAATAGTATTATATATGCGGTCAAATAATGTTCGCATAATATTATTTATGTTATACCTAAACAACTCATTCTGATATACTAATATTTATTAATATATTACATAAGCATAACACCAATAAGAATGCCTGAAATAAGCAGAAGGACAAAAGTACTTGTGAGTGTGTAATAACCGATTAAAATGATCTCAGTACTTCACCGATACCCTACTTTATCAACTCTGGAAGAATGAACGAGGAATTGATCTTGACATAATTTCAGCATGAAACAGGACCACTAACTGTGAATCACTTGGGGTGACATTCCAATGAATCTACCGATCTAATGCCTATGGTATGTATGTTATGTTTTTGGTACGAGGCCAACAATTTCATGGACGGGTGTACTCGGTGGAAACTGTACTCAAAGAGAAAGTACAAACGAAATGCCGCTAAGAATTTTGCCCGCCGTGCCAACAATTCTATCCGTTCACACCTTTAATAACAATAATAATCCCTGCTGCTACTACTACTACTACTACTACTACTACTACTACTACTACTACTACTACTACTACAACTACTACTACTACTACTACTACTACTACTACTACTAATAATAATAATAATAATAATGGTAATAATAATGAAATGTAGTGGGAGGGGGCCAGTCGATTAGATCGACCTCAGTACGCAAGTGGTACTTAATTTATAGACCCCGAAAGGATGATAGGCAAAGTCAACCTCGGCGGAATTTGAACTCAGAACGTAAAAACGGATGAAATGCCGCTGAGCACCTGCCCCGTAAACTAACGATTCTGTCAGCTCACCGCCTTAATAATGATAATAATAATGGTTTCAAATTTTGCCAGAACGGCAGTAATTTTGGGGGAGGGGATGAGTCAATAATATTGAGCCAATGTTCAACTGGTACTTATTTTATTGACCCCGTAAGGATGAACGACGAAGTCTACCTCGGCGGATTTTGAACTCAGAACGTGGCGACAGACGAAATACTGCTAAGCATTTCGCCCGGCATGCTAACGATTCTGCCAGCTCGCCGCCTGAATAATTATAATAATAATGATAATGATAATAATAACAATAATAATAATAATAATAATAATAATCCTTACTACTATAGGCACAAGGCCTGAAATTTGTAGAGCGAGGACTAGTCAATTACATCGACCTCAATGCTTCACTGGGACTCAATTTAACGACCCGAAAGGATGAAAAGCAAAGTTAACCTCAGCGGAATTTGAACTCAGACCATAGCGATGGACGAAATACCGCTAAACATTTCGTCCAGGGTGCTAACGATTCTGCCATCTCGCCGTCTCTAAAAAGACCCCTTTCGTTCATGAATGACCATGTTATTGCACCTAGAAAGTTTCACTCCATGGTACAAGACGTGGCAAGGTTGTTTATGGAAGACCAGCAGTCGCCTACGCATACCAGCCACCTGCTCCCTTCGCCACCAATGGTATCCAAGGGAAAGGCAAAGGCCAATACAGCTTGGCAACAGTGACGTCGCAATTCATTTCTACAGCTGAATGAAGTGCAGCAACGTGAAATAGATTGTTTTACTGTCTGCTCAGAGTTTTAACTATAAATGTTAATACGGTCAAATTTTATTTTGCCGATTTAGAGCCCATAACATTAGGCCATCTCTTAACGTAGAAACAGTGATGTATTTGCTTACCCTGAAAAACAACGTAAATTTAAGCCATTGTCAAAATACATAAAATTTATTAAAGATCAAAAGGTTGTGAAAATCGTTAGAGCTTTCAAAATATAAATAACTTGTAGTATTTGTAGTTATTTACTTTCTGTGGTTTTCGAATCTGATCTGAATGCGCCGGCGGAAGTAACAACATTTCCAATATGGGAAATAGCCGTCACGACTATAAAGTATGTATGTATGTATGTATGGATGGATGGATGGATGGATGTATGTATGTATGTATGTACTATGTATGTATGCATGTATGTAGGTATGTATGTATGCATGCATCTATGTATGCATCTATGTATGCATGGATGTATGTATTCATGTGTGCATGTATTTATGTGTATGTAGGCATGCATGCATGAATGTATTTACGTGCATGTATGTAGGCATGCATCAATGAATGTATAATATATGTATGTATGTATTATATATGTATGAATGTATGTATGCATGCATACATGTATATATGTATGTATGTACTATGTACGTGTGTATGTATGTACGTTCGTACGTATGTATGTATGTATGTATGTATGTATGTATGTATGTATGTATGTATGTATGTATGTATGTATGTATGTATGTTTGTGTGTATTAATCGGCTTTAAATCTACATAAGTGATTCAAAGGGCCGAGAGTTTCATGTACAGCTCTTATCCTACTTCCTTCTCTGATTTTCTATTTCATTTTCTCTCCCCCCTCTCTAATTTTCTACTCATCTGTCTATCTATTGATCTCTATTTATCTATACAAGTGTGTGTGCGTGTATGTGTATGTGTGCGTGCTCGCGTGTGTGTGTTTATGCGTACTGTAAATAGTAAGGCTTAACTTTTTAAAAGCATGTGATGTTATAATCTTTGGTGTGGTGTTGTGTATTTGTATTTTTTATCCTAATTTGCACAATCTACTCTGTTTGCTTAAAATACGGATATTGCGTTACGGCTACAAAAAGAATCGCATCATCATTTGAGATTCAGTTTTGGAAATGGTTCGAAACATTATACGTTTGATGGAGGTTGGTTTGTTTGATGGATGACTTAAGGGAATAGTTGAAACAGTCTCGGAATTGCATTCCTAAAAAAGCCTACATAACATGTGTACACCCTCATGTGAGAAAGTATCATATGGATTACGGAAGACAATGTATTATATAACTTTATTTTATGTCAGGATCTTGAACACATTGAACAGCGTAAATACAAAAATTCAATGGATTTTTCTATATCTTACCTCATTGTTTTCCATGATTTCAGCTTAAATTTTTACGCATGAATACTTGGGCGAGAGATCTAACACAAATGAGTGAACAGTGAGGCGAGTGAAAAATTAAGCTGAGATTCATATCATGTCAACAAAACATACCATTATCAACGATACAGATATTTTCTATCATTGAAGTCAACAAAAACATTAAATATATATTTTTAATTACTGGTTGATAGCGGTATATTACGAAAACATGATTTTTGGATTAATAACACGTTCATTATAATATTTATATTACTACTTTCATCATTTTTCTTTTGATAAATTTAATGTAACTGTGGTTTTATAGCATTTAGATAACAAGCGAATTGCTCGTAAACTATATTAATTAAGTCTATAAATTATTGCTCAGTTAAATCATAAATAAACTCATGTGAGATTTCATATAACTTATAGTGTAATTAAAATCGCTTTTAATTATTCAAGTCAATGCAAATAACTTTCTATATTAGATGACATTTTATTACCTCCAAATACAAATTCTATAAATTGCATTGCCCTCAACCAAGTGTTATATAATGGTTTAGAGACGTGAATGCAAATTTAATTGTAAAAAGAAGACGTGTAATACTCAAAATCCACGTTCAAATTTTATCTAAAGAAAAGTACATAACTTACAACACTATTTCTCTAAACCTTTCTCATAATAAATTCTCTAAACACACTCTGTTCATTTAGCCTATCGCTAAATACCTCCCATTGAAGTTTCCATTACCGATATCGTTGAATAGCTCCCATATTAATATTGAAAATTTACATAATGAGGGTGGGGAAGAAATTTAAACACACAGAAATTCTATTGTGTGGACCGTATACATGTGTATATGTTTTGGCTTCAATGTATGCCTACACATATGCATGGATGAATATTCAGATCGACAATCCATCAGCAGAAAGTCACACAGGAGCTAGATATACAGAGATGTATAAGGTCAAGTATATAAGTGTCTATGTGGCGTGTGCATATGTGTGTGTGGGTGGGGGTGCGTGTGTGTGTGTGTGTCAGTAAGGCAAACACATATAAATGCTTCACACACTTCATCTATTTAATTCTCTGCCTCTTCTCAGAACCACGATAAAAAATTATATCAGCAAAGATTTCGACCGAACTGAATTGCTTCCTTTGACTCTTTTCATCTCCTGGGTAAGACGCTTTCTACTAGTTCGCTCCATCGTTCCATCACACCGTGCAGTGAAAGATAAACTACAATACAGATTCTGTCAGCTTTGGCGTTCATTAAAATTTAAAATAATTCCTCAAATTTTTCTACACATTTTCAATGGGATTCTCTTCCTGCACTTCATTTACTCCACGAGTGTTAATCGTAATCGTAAAAAAAAAAAAAAATAATAATACAATAAACGTGTACCGATTTTACTGGCCTGAAAAAGAGCTACAAATGACACGGAACACTATCTCACTCATCTGAACTTTTAATGTTCCCTACATACACATCGAATATCGGACACGAAGTCAATCAAACAGAAACATTGGTGTCACATCTTTCGGCGCAAGGCCAGTAAGTTTGGGAATGGAAATAAGTTAATTACACGGAACCCAGTCCTCAACTGGCACTTATTTCATCGATTCGGAATGATGAAAGGCGAAGTCGACATCTGCGGAATTTAAGCACAGAAAATACAGACAAACAGAAATGCGATGAAGTATTTTGCCCACCGTCATATATAAAAAAAAGAACAATAAATTAGTAAGACAGATATACTGAGATCAAGCCGACAGCGTATATGGTAATGTGTAAGCGACAAAGCCTTTTATCGTTGATTTCATTTCTAGCCATTCTCTTTTACTTAGTCTCCTAACCTTAATAGGATTGATATGAACGTCACCGTACATACTGCAACCAAAATTAAACTCAACAGAGATTATCAACATTTATGCATATCATTGATCAAACTAAATGCCAACTACTATTATTGTACTTGTGCCTATGATACATCAATATCTAGATGTATAGAAAGATAAACAAAACAGAATAGATTGATGCGTGTATATGTGTGTGTGTGTGTGTATGTGTGGCTGTGTCATAAATTGATGCGTGGTGTGTCTGTGTTTCTGTGTATATACAGATAGATAGATAGATAGGTAGGTAGATAGAGAGGTAGGTAGGTAGGTAGGTAGGTAAGTAGGTAGGTTGGCAGGCAAGTAGAAAAATAGATAGATAAATAATTAGGCAGACAGACAGACTGACAGACAGACAAATAGATAGATAGATAGATAGATAGATAGATAGATAGATAGATAGATAGATAGATAGATCAACCTGCAATTGATCAAACTTTTGATCATGCATATAAATTTAAAAGACTCCATCTTAGAAAATAAACACTACAGAAAACAAAAACGAAAAAAGACGCATCATTTAAGCAAATACTAAATCACACGTGATCAATGCAATTTCCGTTTCATTGAATGTTTTAGCCATTTACCGGAGAAAACTCTGCACATACATGCCTTATATAGGAAATTAATTCAACACTTTATTGTTGATTAATGTAACACATATAAACATTATTGTATTTGACATATTGTATTTTATCCAGTGTTTAAGTATACCACACACATATATGTACTTACATATACATTCACACATTTACATATATGTACACACCTATACGTGTATCACTTAAATGTGGAATCTTCGTAAAAGCAATTAAAGATTGCTTTTATGTATGCTTTTGCATATAACTAGTGCATTTATTTTTGAATGAAAATACTGACTGTGATTTCGAAGGATTTGTCGAAGAATGGATTCGTCAATCTCCGGCGAAACTTCAAAGTCACTGTGAATCTTTTCCTTATAAAAATATACAATATATTTACAATATATACAAGGAAACTATATTTATATCACGTGTATCTATATATAACTGTACTTTTCTAACATACATACATGTTGCCTGCATGTGTGTTTATATATATATATATATATATATATATATATGACGTATGACTGACTGAACTATATTATACGAAATATCAATCCTTCATCTAATGTATCATGTATTTATATAACTAATCCAAATGTTTAATTGATGCGCAGAGCAGACACTTCATATGCTGACAGACACACTTATATATACATACATACACAAATATATATGTGAATGTGTATGTTTGCGTGTATGTATGAAGAGGGAGACAGAGGAGAGGATAAGAAAGACGTTGACTTAAGAGCAATAGAATGAAATAATTATACATAATAGATAGAATGGCAGCTGAGAGAGCAATTATAACAATAAACTTAGAGAAAAGTTATATAATCGAAACGCCAGAATAATTTCTTTCCCCCGCTTACAGCGTTATCCACTTCTATGCAGATGCACATATACAAACATCGTATGCACGGGCAAATTTATATAAAGGCAATTGTACAAGTACACATGCACACACATACCGACACACACAGGGAAATATATAATGCTGAGCCATAAAATATTCTCGTCATATCGTAATGATTAATATATAGCCATTGAAATGAAGTATCGATTTATTCGCAGAAAGAATCCGTTAAGCGTTGTATGAACTACTCATAGTGAAGAGTAGGATAATCTTTCCTGGTGTAACTACTTTCAACAGAGACAATAGTAAACCTCGATTTTCATTTAATCCAGTTTGAATATATAGCTTTAAATTCAAAATGCCACCGACCACCATGAACTAATCAAATCGAGCCAATAAGCAAACCTCTGAGTGATATGCCGAACTGGTAGAAATAGCAACCAAATCTCCTGTAAATCAATGTCTTTTAAAAGAAAAAGGATATTTAAGACAATTTAGCCTGAGCTATCTTTTGCATGTGAAACGCTTCGGTCTTGATTCCAACATTTTGTTTACATTGACTAAAGTAGGAATTAACAGGCACAGCACGAACATAAGTAATATCAAAATCATAAGTAATATTTCATGTTTATTTAACAAAACGTTTTATATTTCAAATTATCGACAAAACGCCATGTAGTACGATATAACTTAATTGGTCATGTTATATTAGCAGATGGACTACCATGTAAATTGAATGAACCAGTTTAACTGTGCCTTTTTCGGTTGGGGACACGAAAAGCCCTTCCATTGTGATGACTGCTTCTTTGTTTGAGAGTCGTACCCGTAAACCCAACTCTCATCACCGGTGATGATCCTCGACATGAGGGATGGATCGCCAGCGGCACGCTGACGGAGATCTTGACATACTTCGACGCGATGTTTTTTCTGCTCAGTGGTCAGCAGGCGGGGGACAAACTTGGCAGGGACACGCCGCATGTTCAATTAAGATGTTAGGATTGCATGTATGGACCCATACAACAGATCAACAACATCAACAATGTCCTTGATTGTCCTCCGTCATTCCTCATGCACAAGCTGATGAATTTTCTCCACATTTCCGGTGCGACGCTCGTGGCAGGTCTTCCAGATAGCTCATCGTCTTCCAGGAACGTTCTTCCACTTGTGAAGCACCCGAGCCACTGAAAACATTGTGTACGACCCAGTGCCTCATCACCGTAAGCTTGTTAAAGCATGCTCAATGTCTCTGTTGAGGACTTCCTAAGTTTGACGCAAAATTTAACTTAGGCTCCTTGTTCCAACTTTCTGTTCATGACAAAGTCACAGACTACAGCATCCACATTAACACAAAAACACAAATTTCACAACTTGTGAAGTAAACACAGCAATGTCACTCGGCACATTGCCTCATGAAGATCGCTGCTAGCTCACATTGTGCACGTAACCATGTGCTGTTATTTGTTGGCGCGCTACAGAACTACTCAGGAACTTTTTGGTACCATCTCGTACGACTGTCCAGTGATAAATATAGAGAACACCCTGACAACAGCATACATGTATAAACATCAACACAAGGAATATTGGCGTAACCTTCTCCTCAAAACTTTTACCGAGTGTAAACATGACGTACCATATAGCGTTCTTTTGACAGATAAGAAAAAGTATGTATTGTCAGCTGGTGTGAATATCTCTCCGAAAATCAAAGAGAATGGGATAATTGTGGACTACTGCTTCGAAACTTTCAGTTTGATTCCCAACTGCTTCATTTATATTTATACCAATAACTAGGTCATATGGTTTGCTGAGTCAATGTCTAACATACAATCCCGAAAAGCTTCGGTTTTCAACAAAAGAATTTAGTCAGCTAACATGCGCATAATAAATACAATCTGTGACTGGAATAGTTAAAATATGGAAGGCTTTCTCAAGTTCAAAATGTGGATTGCCATTCTCAACTAAATTCCAGTTATCTACATTTTTATCTACATTCCACACATACATACATAGATACATACATACATGCATACTTGAATGCATACATACATACATACATAGAGACAGACAGACAGACAGGCAGGCAGATATACATAAATAAATAAATAAATAAATAAATAAATAAATACAAACATACATATGTATCTGTGTATGTATAATAGAAGCTTACATGGCACTTGGCAAGCGAGTATAACCAGATAGAACCAGATAGCACATAGTCGAGGGCAGAAATATTTACACTTTCTGTTCTCCCACGTTTACCCAGTGGAACAGTGGTGGTATTATAGCTAGAGGGAATGAGAGCTACTCTAGCACTCGCCATAGACCAACATTTGCAGTTCAGTAGATTGGAGCTACATAAAACGAATTCTTTGCTTAAAGTAACAACGCGACACCTAGTTCGAACGGAATATAGGGAATGTAGTAAAACCTTTCCAATAGCATTATAATTATTACATTGAAATTAATATGTGACTTAAAAATAGATATCTCCAGGATTTTAACGTAAAAGGGTTTATGATACCTTATTGAAAAAGCAGGCAAATATCGAGATTCTAGCTAGTCACTGTTTTTGGTTATCTATGGCAACATTTTATGGTAAACCTCACACAGTTGCAGAGACTTGTAAGAACTCAATAATCACACATAATTCTGGTGTAATTTTAAAACAATGTCGCTCTTGAAATCAATAATCTGCATCTGTAAATCATCAATATCCAATTTAAACAGCTTTCCAAGTTCTTTGCACATATTTTAAATATTATTTGCACCCAAATGAAAAGCCAAAAAACTACATATCTCAGAAATCTTATTAAAATCATTAAATCTCTTTTGAAATTGGCTCAATATATTTTCTATAAAAAATAAATGCAAATTATACATAATTATTATGCTTTGCGTTTGAAGTTAAACTCTTCTTATCAGATTCATCTTTAATATTTAAAGTGTGTGAGATAATTTTTTGCGAAGCTAGGTTATCCAAAGAGCTAATTTTATTTAAAAAATTATGGAAGTGAACATAATTGCAATATTTCTATTTTTGCCTCGTAATGCAATGTTTTATTCATTTCGCTTTGTTGTAAAAGCTGTTTAAAATGTTAATTTGCGAAACCATTCCGAGTCTTCAAGAAAGGTTATATTTTTTAACAATTAGGGAATTAAGTGATTATTCTTAAGAAGAAAAAAAAAACAATTAGGAAATGGTCTCTTATGAAAGTCTAGAAATTAGAAATACGAAAGATAACAACAACCAGCTAAACTTTAAATGTTTGTTTGTCTTCAAACCTCTTAGTTCAATGACAAATAGAACATACAATGATTTAACATTTCACGTATTTAAAATAAAAGTATTCATCCCTGTAATATTCTTCTCTAATTCTTATACTTGTATCAAAGAAAAATAGTTTTAATTTATGATTTCTCTTATCTAATGTAAAAATTCATAGAACACCGGTCCGTGATTATCTGGTTATGAATATAACATGTATGGCAAGAGTTTGGGCTTGCAGCATTCTCGTAAAGTTTCAGGTTTTGGGAGATTCTTCTCAGCGTGAAGGTAGCATAACTATCTGAAGAATATTTTAAGATATGAACATTTAAGTAATGGAAAGATATAATACGTAACCGCAATCATGCACATTATGTATGAGTACTCACCGACTAACAACCATTCGTGTAACACGAATTTTCGATGTTGCTCTACCGCTCTCGTAGCAGTGAACGCATTTTCGACGCTACCATAAGCTCAAATAGCGATAGGTGAAAGTTGTGTAGTGCGATACGATCGACACGCAGAGGGATGCTGCCAGTATAACATTATTTCATCTCATTTCGTCACATCGTTTAATCTCGTTACTTTCTAGTGTCTTCATAATTAATTTTTGCTTGTTGTGAAATACCCTCGAATGTTATGTCCTCAAAACATGCCTAAAAGGCTTTTAAAAATTGAAACACCTCATAGAGGTGAGTGGAACAGAAGAAAAGCAATAGCTTGGGAAGCAAAACTAATGATAGTATCCCAGTGTGGAAGAAGAATATCTGCTTCAGTGCTTACACGCAATATCAGTTTATTGTAGTCGATGATCTTTGTTATCTTAAATAAGTGCCATGTCAGTGACGCCCTGAAGATATTGTTATTGATAAAATATACAGTCGTCATAAAAAAAAAATATATATAGGTTAATAGAAGAAACAGAGAAGGAATATTGGTCACATAATTGAAGAACCTAATTAAAAAAAGACCGGTTAACCATTTAACTATAGAATCTATAAAGCAGTGAGCTTGGTTGAAAGGTTTCTACTGACAACAAAAGTTTGGAGCAAGTCATAACTTGAGCCTTTTAAACAGTGAGGTAATTTCCACAATATAGTGGTGATCAGTAAATGTTAATGAAGAAGACTCAGCTGCATTTAAAGAATGCTTCATAATATTTTTAGCAGAAATATTTTCCATAACAATGATTTAGGGGTGATTAAACTAGCCTTTCTTGGAAGCGCATTACTAAAACTTGTTACATTCATCAAGAGGTGAAATCCATTCCAGGTTGCAAACCTTTTCAATATCGTAGATTCTCGCTGGTAGAGAAACTGTAGCTGAGAAACCACTTTTTTTATTGCAGAAAACCCAATTACTTTAAGGAAATGTTAGCATATGCACTATGCCTCTTAACTATAACGAGCATATGAAAGAAAGGATGATTAAACGGACTCCCATTTGCGCCGTGAACATGGATTAATCTCCTCTCTTCGCTCCTTTGCACCACATGCGCTCAACTCTCCTCTTCATCTAACCTCCTCCCCTCTCATCTCTCCCTTCCACATATACTTCCTCCCATCCACTTCTCCTCTCTTGCCACCGACTCCTACTTCTTCTCTTCACTCCTACTCTCCTTCACTCTTCTCTTCACTCCTACCCACCTTCTTCCTTCTCCCTCTCCCTTCATCCTCACCCCTCTCTCGTAACCCCACCCCTACACAATCCAACACCAACTTCCCTATCCATCCCATCCCAGCCCCACCCCATCCCTCACAACCACTCCCACATACCCCACCTCTACCCCCACCATCAGCCTACCTACATACCCCACATTCACACACCTACACAACACACACGCACACGTCAAGGTCACCAGCGCTCTTCCACACGCACATAATCCTCTCTTATACACACGCTCGCGCACCTTCGTTTTGGGATCACCACAAGTTCATTATCTCCCCTTCTTCTAAGCCCTCCTGTATGACCCCTTTGTCCGGCATTCGCCATGATAGATGGCTAGCCACTACACGTTCTTTATTTTCTCTCCTTGTTTCTTTCTGTGTTCCTTTCTGTGGAAGAGCGTAGGTTCGAAACGTTAAAGACTTTTTCACTTTCCGGGCGTTAAACTAATACATCTGTTTGTTGTCTATACCACCTGTCTTCGCATTTTGTTTCTTTTAGTGAATTCTCCCTATATATATATATATATATATATATATATATATATATATATATATATATATATATATATATATATATATATATATATATATATATATATATATATATATATACATACATATATATATATATATATATATATATATATATATATATATATATATATATATATATATATATATATATATACATATATATATATACATATATATATATATATATATATATACATATATATATATATATATATATATATATATATACATACACACACACATACATACATACATACATACATACATACATATATATATACATACTCGTATGTATATTACTCATTTCCCCGTTTAGGAATACATTCTTCACAAGCAGGGATCTCCTAATGGAAGATATACGAACTCTCAGACCTATATTTACTAAAGCATAATGCAATTCCTTCCAGCAATGCATATTTAAAATTTTTAGTAGATAACTCCTGATAAATAGAAACAAGATGGAAATAATATTTCTTCGATAACTCAATTGATGCCACTGGTCATGACAAATTCTGCTTTAGGAGTAGAAATTGCACCTCCACGTAGCAAATTATGGGGGAACTTCGCGAGCATGTTATTTGAGATGAAAATAGATTTCATTCACATGTGATCATATTATTTTAAATCGTGGCAAAACACTAGAAAACAAAATCAGTAGAGAGAAACTCGGAAAATATTTGTTCATGACAAAATATGTCTATGAAACTGCCATACCAACAGTCACCATATTTCTTTCAAACATTAAAATACATAGAAACACACACAAGTACGTATAAGAATATTAATAAAGCACAAACATATATTTACCTAACTGAAGATACGTGATCAATCCAATATTAATAGCACATAAACTTCAAATAATATTTAAAGGCCGCAAACGATGACTTTCGAGCTGACCCTAAAGTGTAGGCTTAGTTTCAGTAAGTGATCGAAGTGCGAAGTAGTTTATGAGCATTTTTGCGACGTGATTATCGTAAAACAACTTTCAGGGATGAAAAAGGGAAAAGAGCTCTAGTTTAAAACCCACATGACGAATTGTAAATTATAAAATGTAAATATTTATAAGAAATGTTTCGATCTACTATGTATCACAAGCGTAAATCTGTAATTCATAATCAAAGCTTTTAGTCGAATCGGAAAGCACTATCGTGAAACTCCGAGAGGCGACTTGAAAGATTTCAGTCTTAATTGATTATATAATTGCTATGAGCGTTCATATAGAACTGAATCATATATACCAGCGTATGCCTGGGTATGTATGTGTACGTATGTTTTATTACTTGCATCAATATACACGAATATATATATATGTGTGTGTGTGTGTGTGTGTGTGTGTACATACATACATACATACATACATGCAAACATACATACATGTATTCATATGTTTGAATGTGGATACTTTCATATATTGAGAGAAACTGACAGAGAGAATGTCAGTGAGACATATTTTGTGAAACTGTCAAATTTGGTACTTTATGGAATTTCATTTTTCAGTTTCAGTTTGGTGATTGGAAACATATATTACATAATTTAAGCATTGTAAAAACTGAATATGACGGTTCTTAAAATCAATTGCTTAATAATTTAACATAAACACAGACGGATGAAAATACCTTCCATTAGCTATCATCAAAGATATTTCAGATACAACGATAGATAAAGCAAATGATAAAATGTATAACAGTATATAGAATAGAGCTCTGGCTTATTGATGAAGAATATATTAAGAGTGAAGGGTTCCTATGAATCCACTAATATTAGCATTCATATGTAAATCCTAAGTAAGTTATTATTCTTATCAATATATATGTACCGAATATACATTTGTGATTGAAATTTACACAAACACACAATGCTGACGCAGAAACATACACGTACACTACCACACAACCCCACCATCACCATCACCACCACCACCACCACCACCACCACCACCAAACATACATACATACACATACACATACATGCATACATACATACATATATACATACATACATACACATAAGTATACAGCAAGTATGCAGATATAGGAAATTGTACACACAATTATACGTGAGTACTATGTCGTCTCTTTTTCTTATATATGTATATATATATATATATATATATATATATATATATATATATATATATATATATATATATATATATATATATATATATATATATATATATATATATATATATATATATATATATATGCAGGTGTGTGTGTTTACATACATATATACATATGTGTATTTATATGCATATATATGCATATTTAACATATATGTATGTGCCTGTACGTCTGCATGTACCCACTCGTATGTGCGTATGTGTATGTTCTTGCGTCTGTACGTTTACGTGTATTGGAGAACATCTATTCTTTCTTACATTCATATAAAATATTGAACCCTACCGGTTTTTTATGTGTAATATTTTGCATCTCTTATATTTTTGCCAACAATATATTTGGATTTTCGGTACAGAAATATTCCAATAATAAACTCTTATTATTCGAGTCTTGTAAACTATAATGATAAAACAGCATTAAGATTTTTTGAAAGTTAAAAAAAAGCACAATAAATCCATTCGCAATATTAAAGCTTTGATTATTGAAATGAGCGTGTGAGAGTGTGTATGTGTGTTTATGTGGTGACAGACACATAGACACACAGTAGCTAGATAGATATATAAATAGATCTAGTTTTTCCATGCTTGTGATGTTCCATGCTATACGAGAGAAGGCACTCACAAATACGCCCACATACACCCCCCCTCTCTCTCTCTCTGTATGTATATATATATATATATATATATATATATATATATATTTATATATATATATATATATATATATATATATATATATATATATATATATATATATATATGACTTGTGTATATGCGTGTGTATTGGATTTCTTTGATATGCCACGTAACATCATGAACATACCTTGTGAGCTTTCATTTATCATGAACCATTGCTCATTTTTGTTGAAACGAATTGAAACCCTTTCGGGAATATATTGAATTATGTATGATGTATATTATGCAATGAACAAATGATACTTGGAGAAAAGGGTCAATATTGCAGTACATTATAGTAATAGGAGACTTATGAGCTGTTGAATCCATATGGAAATATCTCACAGTATTTAGTTGGTCCCTTTCCATGGAAGATTTAAATATCGCCAACTTGTACCTTGGCGTTTAGCTTTCGGGATTCGACAGAATCAATACCAAACAAATACGGGTGTTCAGTTAAAAATACTAATTGAATTATGTATGATTTACGTTTTATTATGAAGAATTACTGCTTGAAGAAACAAGGATCACTACTGAACTGAAATGGGCACACCTCCCACCATTAGATTCCACTGGGAGCTGCACCACTTGGAATCAATTCATAACATTTCATTAACACCGTCGAGCGAAGAGGCATAAATATTTATAAATTCTAAAATCTTCTTCGTTTCGCAAGTCTGAGAAATAAATACAGCAACATTTAAATATTTTCATTTTCAGCTTGACATTTCATAATTAGCTCGCATCAAACTTTGAGAATGGGAAATTTTTTGCAAGGAAAAGAACAATAAAACCCGGAGTTTTGTTTGACTGTCAAATTTGCAACTTTGCGAAATTATATTTGAAAATATTGGTTTCTCGATCTAGTATTTTACAAAACTGAATACAAAATTTCTTAAAGTCAATGGTTTGACAAGTGAATGATGAAAATTATTCAGACATTTAAAGAAAAGCCTTTCACAAAATCATTCATGACATAAGGTGCATCGCTGACGTAAATGGAGTGAAATGGCTACGACAGTTAATCGGTGGCAGGTCTAACAAAAGAGCTAACTTGTCATTGGCTTTCATCTAGGCCATTAATTATTAACAGAAGGGGAATATTAAAAATTTGACTTAATCTATTTCGTTACTAGTAAGCATTTCAGCGAAGTAGCTGGAAAATATAACTCGATTTCATTTATATTGTTTGTGCTGTATCTGTTTGGCTTGTTAGCTTTTGTTACCTTAACATTTTCCTGACTCTTGATACTCTTGAGTATTTCAATATCAGATCTAGGTGCATTAATTATATTTCTAATTAGCGTTTGCTAAGCTGGCTTCCTATTGATATCTTTACTTGAATAACACACACTGCATCAGATATCGAATCTGCAGTAAAGACTAGAATATTCAATGAGTAAATATCTGCTTCACTTTATAACTGGGTTTTATAACTGCATTTACCATACGTATTGCTCTACTATTTTGTTTTGAGTTGCAAATCATTGAGAGGTCATTGTGATCCCTCATTTCGGTGTATTTGGCATTAAACTACTCTGATACAACTTTTATGTTGAGATTAGCATTATTCAGAGTCTGTGTCACCCCCACCCCCACCCCTCACTGAAATCAATCTCATGTAGATCAGCGCCAGGAGCTATCTCGTTGAATGCCTCGGTTTCTGTATTTCTTGTTCTGGGTTCCACTTATAAAGTGAAGGAATGTGTTGTATCATTATTTGCTTTCTCATTTGTTCAACTATTTGCCTGAACATGTATTTGAATCAGCTGGATATGAATGCCAGTCAAAATCCTCTTCTTCATAATGTTCCTGCTAATATCAGCTAATTCATAGCTATCTATGTTTCGTTTGGTAGAGTTTTACTTACTCCAGTTTAAATAATCTAGTTTCGGCTTACATCTACGCAATGGAAAGTGCACTACAGTAAAATAGGCCTCCAGGACGTTATTGTTTTCTTATTTTGTTCATTTTCATCTTGTTTTCACTTTATCACATATAGGTGGTGTGCATGAAAGGTCATTATTTGGAGGTATTCTATTAATGCTTTCATGCCTTTGTCTTTCAAAGGAATCAAACGCCCGATCCGATATATATGTTCATTGCAAAGTATTTTCTATGTACTTGTGTATTGCGCTTATCAATTTATAGTGATTATAACACACGAGGTTACTAGGAGTAAGGAAACCATGTCTTGTTTGTCTTTTTATTCAAGTTTACTATCATCATTTTTATTATTGAATGATAATATTTCATAACAATCTATGAAACTTCTAATATCATAGTGCGTTACTCAACTTCTTCGCATGAAGTACTGTTTTCTTCTTCTTCTTCTTCTTCTTCTTCTTCTTCTTCTTCTTCTTCTTCTTCTTTGTTGTCTCTTGTAAGACGAATTTAGTTTCTGCCGAGTGTACAGCGAAGATCGACGCACCACCTTCCCTTAGCAGAGAAAGAGGCTGTGTGGTGAACCCGTCTGAAAGGTTTGAAGACAGTCACATTCCTATCTGGTCAAGCCCTCATCAATTTTTCTTCAAATATCATTTGAAGAAGAAGGTGAGGGAGGAGAGGGAGGTGCTGCTTTCTAGTGTGTGTATCCAAAGGTGGTCGATAGTGGCAAGACTGATGAAACTGAATGGATCTACTCTGAATATGCTTTTCTATGCAGGGGGAAAGAAACTGGAAGAGGGCATTTTCCCATGCTTTGGAGATGGTAGAGTAATCCGGGATTTTTGTGTGGGGTTTACCCTGGATTACTCAAAGTGGACAGCCCCACAACTGAGGATTCTATTTATTTATTTACTTTTTATTTCTCTAGTTTTTATTAGATATCTTCTGTTATATCTTTTAATGCGATAGTATCTCCCCATGATTGATATTAACCCCACATTGTTTTTTCTACAATTTGTTTTGTGCTGTAAGTCATCCTTCGATATTGTCTTCCATGTCTTGGGCCCTTGTGGCCAATAAAAGAAATCACTCTTATTATTATTATTATTATTATTATTATTATTATTATTATTATTATTATTTTATTATTATTATTATTATTTTGGTTTGGCTCAGGTTCAGTCTTATTCCCAATAAGATTTATCTGGGTAGCAAGTTACTACCTGTAACCTTAGGTATCCACAAGTTTTCAGTTGTCTTTCAAGTGCTTAGAAACCTCTCGAAATTTTTTGCTGTCTCTAAGAGACAACCTTTTCCTAGGAGCTCTACTAGGCATTCTATTCCAATCTCCTTCAGCCATTTGTCTATATCTGTATTTACTGTTCCCAACGCACTAATTATTATAGACATGGCCTTTACTGTCCTCATGATCCAAATTCTTGCTATTTCAAATTTTAAGGAATTGTATTTTGGGGGTTTATCGCCCTCTTTCTTTACAATCCTGGCCGCATTACTTGATTATTAATTTAATTTATAGATTCTCGAAAAAAAAAATGAAAGGCAATGTTAATGCTGGCGGGATTTGAACTCAGAACGTAAAACACCGTAAGGTATACCTAATGCTTTAGCGATTCTCCAAAATAATTATTTCTTTTACTCGGCACAATGGCGACAAATGATAGAACAAAATTTATGTTTAGCAAGGTACAGCAACAAGAATTGCGAAAACGTGAGCAGTCTTTTCAATCGAACCACGTTTCTTGAGTAGGTACTTACTTTAGCAACCCATGAATAATGGAAATTAAAATAAACTGCAGCAGAATGTGAACTTAATATGCAAAGAAAAGTGTCTAGGTATGAATAGTATTTTCCCTATTAGTACTAATGTAACCAAAAACCATAACTGCACCCGAACTTTCAATTAAATAATAATATATGAAAAATGTTACACACGATATAAAAGTTCACATGTCCCTAAAGTAAAGAGTAGAAAACAACTCGAGTTGATAATTGCAATATATTTAGATTATACTAATCAGAATCCTGTATTCATTTTCCAGATGAAATAGCAAAGAAATCGAGTAAAATAATAAAAGATGGTGATTTCTGGAGGCAAATATATCTTAGTCGAAAGAAGTTTGCTGTCAAAGTTAGACTTAAATCGGTGTTAAATGTGATAAATTATCATTAAATTCCCAAGAGAAATGGAACTCTATAAGAACGACAGCATTGAAATACAAAGCTTGGTGAATAATTCCCTCGAAGATACTCATGCACACACACAAACACACACACACACACACACACACACACACACACACACACACACACACACACACATGCACACACACACACACACACACACACACACACACACACACACACACACACACACATATATATATATATGCTTAATCTCCGGTAGGGCTGTCTGGAAAAAGGAGTCCACTCTACGATACTTCTCACTACAACAAGGTTAATTCTAAGAGAGCTAAAGTAACGGACATACAGAGAGAAAAATAGTCCAGAGTATTTGACTGTTACTTTAGTGACATGGGGAAGTAGAAATGCAAATTTAAACCATCGGTTTATGAACGGTCATGGAAAAACACCGAAGCAAATACTGCAGTGCAGATTAATTCACTAATCAGTCATCCATTTCGTACTTTTATACACATGCACACACACACACACACACACACACACACACACACACACACACACACACACACACACACAGCACGAACACGCTCGTATATGCATATTTCCATTGGCACATACGTGCTATGCACACACACATACATATGCATACATACGGTCGTGCACACGCACTATACATGCATTTAGTGGTTGTGTGGTAAGTAGCTTGCTTACCAACCACATGGTTCCGGGTTCACTCCCACTGCGTGGCACCTTGGGCAAGTGTCTTCTACTATAGCCTCGGGCTGACCAATGCCTTGTGAGTAGATTTGGTAGACCGAAACGGAAAGAAGCCTGTCGTATATATGTGTATGTATATATATATATATATATATATATATATATATATATATATATATATATATATATATATATATATGTATGTGTGTTTGTGTGTCTGTGTTTGTCCCTCCACCATCGCTTGACAACCGATGCTGGTGTGTTTACGTCCCCGTAACTTAGCGGTTCGGCAAAAAAGTGACCGATAGAATAAGTACTAGGCTTCCAAAGAATAAGTCCTGGGGTCGATTTTGTCAAATGACTGAAACAAGTAAAAGAGTAAAAGAGTAATATATATACGAACTTTAGGTTAGTTAAAATATATTTGTGACATATTTCAACTTCTAAAGGCAAATTCACTGCAGTTACCGCAGAGAAAACATTCTCTCTTATGGTAAAAAGATGTAAAAATGTCGATTACTATAAAGATGTCGATTACTATAAAATCACTACCTAGGTGAATGGCTTGTCTGAATCATTCACCAAGATTGCTGGTTTCGCTCTGCAAAAGCTGTGAGGTTATGTAGTTTCGAGTCCTAAGTGAATTTCTCTTCAATGCATTTTCTCCGTTCAACCCAAACCCTAGAGAACAAGTGTGCATTACAGTTTCCCTGGCCGACAATAGTTCGTATGATGACAGGAAGAGAGACAATATTCATTTAATCAATTCCAGCACATCTGGTGGGCTTTTATAGTTAACCTCGGTGGAATGGAAGGTGAAATTTATCTCCAGCGGTATTTAAGCTGAAGAACGCAAAAAGGTTAACCACTAAACACTATCGATCCTGGGAGGAAACTTTGATTCAAGGGATAGGAATCCTTTCACTCACGAGTGAAATCTCTCTAAACCCAAAAGGAAAAAACAATCGCTTAAGCCCTATGAACAAACAGTAATCTGTATTTGTAAAACTAAACATCCCTCCGTCGTGTCTACCATATAGATTTCTCATCGCTACATTAAAAGGTGCAAGAATTTACAACCAAGTGAGCTCAGCGCCATAATCATTAATAAAAAAATCAGTTTAGCGAAGAAGTCTGTTTGCGTTGGTGATGTTATTGGTTTTATTGGTGTTTTGTTCTTTTCATGACGGTAGTTGTCGTTGCGCTTAAAGTCGTCGTGGCAGAAGTGGTAGTAATGGTAGTGTATAAAATGGTTGTGGTGTTGGTGGTGGTGGTGGTGGTGGTGGTGGTGGCGGCGGTGTTGGTGGCAGTGGTCGTTTCAGTTTTCACGGAGGTGGTGGCAGCGGTGCGGTTGGCAACGACGACGACAAAGACGATGCATTTTTCGAAAGCAACGTTAACCAGAATTATGAGGATAAGAATGATAACAACGTCACGTGGCAATAAAAACGATGATGAATGATGATGTCTGTGATGAAGAATTCGATGAAGACTCCGCCCCCCCCCCCTTAAGCGACGAGTATAATGATATGATGATGATGTTTTCATTGTTGGCGTTGTTCCTACTGGTTATAAGGACAATGATAATAATGCTGCTGCTGCTGCTGATGATGATGATGATGATGACGATGATGGCGATGATGATGATGATGATGATGATATAATTATGAGGTAATGCTGTGAGTGGTGAGGAACAGACAATGATGATAATGATAATGTTGATATCTTTTTTATATATTTTCAATTAAAATTTAACATTTTAATTATATTGAAACAGCAACAACAACAACAAAAAATGGTCTAATTTTGAATGCGTACGTTTTATGCGTGTATATATATATATATATATATATATATATATATATATATATATATATATATATATATATATATATATATATATATATATATATATATATATATATATATACACACACATATATATATATACACACACGTCTGTGTGCATATGTGTGTGCGTGTAAGGATGGGTGGATGTATGTATGTATGTATGTATGTATGTATGTACGCATACATATATGCATTATATATGTATGTATGGTGATATGGGTTGTATGTTTCAGAGCCAAAATCGATGACTGATAGTTCAAAGGCTAATTATACAAGGGAAGCAATTTAATAGATTAGTATTTTGTTGTTGCTGTTGTTGCCATTGTAAATATAATTGTGGTTGTTATTCTTATCACTATGATTATTATTATTATTATTATTATTATTATTATTATTATTATTATTATTATTATTATTATTATTATTATTATTATTATTATTATTATTATTATTATTATTATTATTATTACTCTTATTAATAATATTGTTATTACTATTTTCATTCTTATAAATAATAAGAAACATTATTATTATTATCATTAAAATTGATGTTGCTATGATTGTTGTTGTTGTTATTATTTTTATTATTTTTATTATTATTATTATTATTATTATTACTCTTATTAATAATATTGTTATTACTATTTTCATTCTTATAAATAATAAGAAACATTATTATTATTATCATTAAAATTGTTGTTGCTATGATTGTTGTTGTTGTTATTATTATTATTATTATTATTATTATTATTATTATTATTATTATTATTATTATTATTATTATTATTATTATCATTATTACTCTTATTAATAATATTTTTATTGCTATTTTCATTCTTATAAATAATCAGAAACATTATTATTATTATCATTAAAATTGTTGTTGCTATGA
>NC_142930.1:20247073-20257073 GCF_046866305.1 Octopus bimaculoides | reverse complement strand
GACAGATAAAGAGAGATGCAAACAAATCGTGAAAATTCTACAGTACCTAATAAAAACAACTAACACCCTAAACTGTACACGAAATTGTGTGCATGAGAATATCTGTACATCTATATGCATTTTCATGGGGTAGTTTTGTTTACACTTGTGTGCATGTGTGTTTATTTATGAGTAGCGAACAAAAACAAAAGGTATTATTCCACGTTAAAGCGTAAGCAGAACATTATTTCCATGAAGAATTCATTTACATTTATCAATATTTTTAATCGGAATTATCGTGTAGGATTCTACACAATACATGGACATGCTATTCCAGGTGTGTTTCCTCAATATAATTTAAACAAGACTAAAGTCGTTGGTTATTTGCAATATGCTGTTAGCTTTTACATTCGACTCTGCTGAATCAGTTAGCAAAAATTTCCCCAAAATATCATAGAAATTACAAATAGACATAAAGAAAATATTCAGATGTAAAAAAAAAAGAAAGAATTATAAAAGAACAATGGACCATTTTGTATATTTTACTCCATATTATTTTATTTCCTCTCTCTCTCTCTCTCTCTCTCTCTCTTTCTCTCTCTCTCTTTCTCTCATATATTACTTTTATTTTTATTTTATATTTCACAATACTTCTATTCCGAGGTTCTGCTATTTCGATCCTGTCAGTTCAAAACTGTTAAGCGGTGGTGGTGACTATATTGGTTGGGCAGGCACAATAGATAGATAGATTGCGTGAAATTCTTATAAATTATGGAGTATTGCATGGACATTGTGAAACGGTGAGTAAAGGAATGGGCGGGCGGTAGGATTATTATATGTAACATCACATTCACCCAATTGTTAGTGAGACGAATCGTTTAAATGTAAAAGGATCTGCATATCCATACATACCTACATATATATATATATATATATATATATATATATATATATATGTGTGTGTGTGTGTGTGTGTGTGTGTGTGTGTGTGTGTGTGTGTGTGTGTATGCATATGGACATATATATTCATATATGTATGAACTGTAAATGCCTGTCTCTGTCTCTTTCGCTTATATATGTGTGTGTATATACATACACATATATGTACATATATATATATATATATATATATATATATATATATATATATATATATATACATACACACATATAAACATATATATATATATATATATATATATATATATATATATATATATATATATATATATATATATATATATATATATATATATATATATATATGTATATATATACATATACATATACACATGGAAGTGAATATACGGGCATGTATACATGATAAAAATACTTGAATGAAGAAATTATGGAACTGACAGCCTGTTACCAAACAATAAATAAAATAACCAATATCAAAATCACAAAAGAATAGCAATGGGCAAATGTGTCAAAAGAATTACAAAGTGAAGCTGCCTATACATATATAAATACTTAAGAAGAATGATAAATGTAATTCTACATTTGTAAAACTATCTAAACATGAAAGATATATCAACCTATAGCTGCATCAGGAAATGATATAATAATAATCCTTTCTACAATAGGCACAACGCCTGGAATTTGGGGGGGAGGGGGTTAATCAACTAAATCGACACCAGAATTTGGTTGCTACTTTATTTTATCAATCACGTAAAGATGAAAGGCACGGTTGGTTTCGGTGGTATTTGAACTCAGTACGTTAAAGAACCAGAAGAAATGTCGCAAAGCATTTTATCCGATGTGCTAACGCTTCTGCCAGCTAGCTACTACTACTACTACTACTACTACTACTACTACTACTACTACTACTACTACGCGAATAATGAAACACAAGGTCGACTTCAGAACGTTGCGACGGACGAAATACGGCTAAGAATTTCGTCCAGCGTGCTTATAATCCTACCAGCTCGCCGCCTTGCAAATAATAATAATAATAATAATATTTAATAATAATGATAATAATAATAATAATAATAATAATAATAATAATAATATTTAATAAGGATAATAATAATAATAATAATAATAGTAATAATATTTAATAATGATAATAATAATAATAATAATAATAATAATAATAATAATAATAATAATAATAATAATAATATTTAATAATAATAATAATAATAATAATAATAATAATAATAATAATAATATTTAATAATGATAATAATAATAATAATAATAATAATAATAATAATAATAATAATAATAATAATAATAATAATAATAATAATGATAATGATAATAATAATAATAATAATTATTATTATTATTATTATTTCAAAAATGTTGCCACAAGGACAGCTTGGGGGAGGTGGGGATGAGCTGATTACATCGACCCCAGTGTTCAACTGGTTCTTGCTTTATCGACTTCGAAAGGATGAAAGACAAAGTCGACCTTGGCGTAATATGAACTCAGAAAGTAGTGATGGGCGAAATACCGCTAAGCATTTCTTCCAACGTACTAACGATTCTGCCAGCTCACCACCTTGTTAATAATAATAATAATAATAATAATAATAATAATAATAATAATAATAATAATAATAATAATAATAATAATAATAATAATAATGATAATAAAAGAAGAAGAAAGAATGAAAGAAAGAAAGAAAGAAAGAAAGAAAGAAATTTACAAATTCAAATAAAACCATGTTATTCTGCCAAAGATTCATGGGCAATTGCATACTTTGAATCTCATTCATAAAAAAAATCACAAAATGACGAGTTCGACAAGAACAAATAAACAGGTATTTGATGAAAGCTAGAAATCTAAATAAAAGGGCTAGTCTTTACTCCTCGGTTCTCGCAAATATAACAGGAAAGATATAAATGGACACGATAGGAATATGTTTCCATTATACTCCCGTATTTTACAGCCAGAATCTAACCAAAGCCGAAATCAGGACACTATACTCATAAAGTTTTGAGGGAAATTATCCCAACCGAAAAGCAAGCATCAAAAGTATCAGAAATAGAACTCTGGACACAATACATTATAAGAATTAAAAAAAAAAATATTGCGTACGAATTTGGAATAATATGTGCAGAAGAGACAAAGTAAATAACAACTACGCAACAAAATTCTGCAGAATACTGACAGCCAAAACCTGAGCATTAACAATATGATACAAAAAATATAAATGTAAGTGAATAGGTTGACGGCTTAAGAATAGAAAATTCTAAAACTGGAAATCATGAGCATGACAATCGAAAGGCAGATATATTTAAATTAAAAGCATGAGAACTTTATATGGACCAACGAAAGTAACTACCAAAGATAAAACTTAATGATAAAATAGGAACAATATAACTGCAAATTTGGCCACCATAGACTTTATGACATCAGGCACGAACATTCATATCTCCAGGTTAAACGAAGTAATATAAGCAGCAGCCACTGTAGTTGGAAAGGTAAATTGGCATTCTCTCAGATCTACTCATACTGGAATATCAAAACGCATGCAAACACTTTGGAAAACAATCAAACAGGAAAAGATAGGAAAACAGATCTCCCCAAACTTAATGAAATCAATAACGAAACAGCACAGCCGGAAAATAAAGAAAAAGAGACAATAAATACCGGAATATACCAACAAATAAAGAAGTATCCAAAATCAAAGAATACCAGGAACACGCAATGAATCCGTCGGAATAAAAAGAGAAAACAATTCTTTAAACCAAACAAACTGTTCAACTTCAGTTATAGAATTATTTTGTGAAGAACTAAGGAAGAGTGAAATAAAACGCTATACAACACTAACAAAAAGAGTGTAAGAATTAGTGGGTGGTATATGGATAGTGAAATAATTACCATGGATAAAACAACCAACACAATTGAACAATCGAACATTACAGATTCACTCGCAAAGTTGGAAACCATCCTAATCTCAAATACTGACAAAACAGTAAACCCTAAAAGCAACACATCCACAACGGTCCTGATGCCTGGTAAGACAACTTAGATCCAGAGCAGAAATGTATTGAAAAGATAAATTTGGCTATAAAAATTAGTTAGTGATTAAAAGTACCCTAACCGAAGAGGAAAGGAGAGACTGAGTATAGCATAGATTCGTTAGCCATGGGTAGTTTTTCAAAATTGCATTGAGAATGACATAGTTATATATTAAAAAAACCATAAACACACATTTGTTATATACTCATACGCTTACATACAAACATATACACATTCATATACATTATAAAACAAATTGAGATGTCCATACTGTAATGGACGTCCTCTAGCTAGTAGATGCATACATCCTGTACTTAGTCAGCGAAAATGAATTTAGAAAGTGATACACATTTTTAACGTAGGCGGCGAGCTGGCAGAAACGTTAGCACGCCGGGCGAAATGCTTAGCGGTATTTCGTCTGCCGCTACGTTCTGAGTTCAAATTCCCCCGAGGTCCACTTTGCCTCTCATCCTTTCGGGGTCGATTAAATAAGTACCAGTTACGCACTGGGGTCGGTATAATCGACTTAATCCTTTTGTCTGTACTTGTTTCTCCCCTCTGTGTGTAGCCCCTTGTGGGTAGTAAAGAAATAACACATTTTTAATGTAATTGTTATGTAAGATATTACTCAGGCAGAACCCTTGATATCTTTAGATTGCTTGGCAATGAAATACAATACACTGTGCATGCTTGTAAGTTCAACTTTAAAATGTGTCGGCAAAAAAAAAAGTCAAATGTATTTCTAAAGTTCGATTCGTGACTTGCATTATTATCAATAACGGATTCCAGCTGCTTTTGTATTGATTTGTTTTACACTGAAATTTCAAGAATCATAAAAAAAATACATACCAGTGATTCACGTCGTCTACTTTCCAACAAAAATTTCTATTTCTTATTTTAAACCCTTTTTTTTTTATCCTTCAGAAACAAAATAATTAGATACATATTTTCCCTCTTTGTATTAGCGGTAACATAAAAAAAAGAACATATACATCTGAAGGAGGAGGGAAGTCGATAAAAATTACTTTTAACATTTATTCTTGGTCCTCGGATCCGGTGGATTTTTAAACACAGAATTTGCAAAGGTGAAATTAAATGGAAAGCGTATAAATACGTTGGTCACTGTGCTGCTAAGTCATTGATATAATTAACAATGTATGCTCTCAGTTGTTACACTGGTTTTATTGATTCAGGGAAATCTCTCGGTACTAGTTTCTTTCCACTGAACAGAAAATATCCATATTTAAACTGAAGGGGAAAATAAGAGGAGTGGTGAGCTTGAACCCTTTTCCACTTTCAATTCCATAACTTGAACACGTATCTCATTTAAGACATGCTAGGAGCTTAGCTAATGATCTATTGTGCTTGACACACACAACTTTAATATCGAAAAGACAATACGCATATATGTCTACGTATCTACCCGTAAAACAACAGTAAATGGCTAACAGGTATAAAAGATATATAATACCTGTCGCAATTCTACACCACGGTCGGAGTTTTTGACGAAAGAAGGCCGAAGATACAGGTGAACAGAAGAATTGGATTCGATCAAATTTGGTAAGTTAGCAAAACAGGCATTAGCTTTACAATGTTTCAGTTTCTTACAGGAGATAGTTATCTACATCATTCTGCCTATTTGTGTCGTGTTATATTAATGCCTTTTGAGTTAAGTGTCTTGAGCAATAATAAAATTACTTTCTGGTTATAGCATAAGACCATAAACCTATTTACTCTTAGGCATGGACCACTGTCTTTACCATGAGCACAGAAAAGTATGCTAGTGAAATCAACTGATAATATACGTTAGACCACAACAACGCGTAAAAAAAATTTGGCATGAATTAAATGCTGCACTTATAGTTAATGCATAGAGGCTTTTCATCAGATATGAAAGCAACTTTCGATTTTCATTTAACACTAGCAACTTTGCATAGCATATAACTTTAACCGCTAATGGAGATAAAATAGACATCTTTTGAGAAGTGTTCTGATATTTCCGGCATCAGAGATGCAATCATACATCCTAACTATGAATACTAAAAATTTCTTACAACTTTTGTGACCAATTTGAAAGCCCTCTATGCTATACATACGTGAATGCAAATACTCACACACGTACATGCGCATCGCATTTAAATTAGAATTGCGAGGAAGATTCGCATTCCTAACTGCTGGAGACTTATGTAGATATAACATTAATACTTCTGCCATATATATATATATATATATATATATATATATATATATATATATATATATATATATATATAAACAGATATGTGTGTGCATGGACATACACACATACACACACACGCATATATATATCTGCATGTGTGTGTGTGTATATATATATATATATATATATATATATATATATATATATACACGCATACATATGTAAGTAGGTATGTGTCTGTATGAAGGTGTATATATATGTATATATGTGTTTATGTATGTATGCATGCATGCATGCATGGATGAACGCATTATTTAAACAGATGCACTATATCAAAGCGTTTGCGATTATGGCTATGAATATGTAGAGACTTTTAGAACTAAGGTAAACAAGGAAATACATCAAGAATCAATGAATAATCATCACTGTTTAATGTGTTTAAATGAGTTTTATATATTTAAAATTGTATAAAATAATGTAAAATGAAATAAAATAAATTCACTTTAGATTTGACATCACTTAGCAGCAATAATGAAATAATAAGAGTAAAAGACATCCATCATCACAGTTTTATATTGAATTTATTAATGTTCCCTTAATGTAGCATTCGCAAAACATGCTAACAATTTCATTAAGGCTCTGATTATCCAGTTTTAATTAATAAAACTGTAATTTATATCAGCAAGTTGTACTTAAAAATTACTAATAAAATTTTGATTAGAATACACCGCAAGCTTTCGTAGTACTTTGGGTCAGAAGCTCTCACTTTGTCTTAATGTAATGAATCGAGACTGGTGTAAATACAACTAAATATTTCTGTTGACGTTATTAACTAAGAGCGGAAATAGCAGTAATGTATATTGTTAGAAATCTACTGTTAATTAATAGTGATGTTTAGATTAAAAGCATACAACTGTCTCGATATGGTAAACATAAACTCTAGAAATCCTTTCATAATATCTATGAATATTATTTGTAAAAAAATAAAAATACAAATAATGAAATAAAACGGCAAGAGAAGTATAATGCAGTTACATTACAGTTACATTAATTCAATTTGTGGAAGCCCGAACTCCGTTGATACAATACCTGAATCACGTTGAAACACAATATCTGAGGTTGATTATTAGCTACTACTACTACTACTACTACTACTACTACTACTACTACTACTACACAGACACACACACATACATGTATGTTTGTATGCTTGTACGTGTGTGCTAGAGCACGTGTGTGTACCTTCAAAATTTACTCATGTAAGTCTTCACTAGAACCAACCGTACTGTGCCAAAAAGAGAAACATTTATGTGGTCATTCGATCATTTAGAAATAACAGCCAAATTTCTCTTAAATTATATACTGACGTCCTTATAAGCAGAAAACATTGCATGAACTCATCCTATACACACAATACAAAGAAAATAATAATTAACAATAAGTTAAACTGATAATGGTTCAAAAATATTTCACCTGCTAGTTTCTTTGGCCAGATTCCCATTGAGACTGAGCTGCAACTAAATCAACACTACCAAACAACATAATAAATAGGACAATAATAACCATTGTGCGTTATGCAGCTTTTGAACTTAAATGAAATAAGGATCGACATCTACCTGATTTATAGAGAACATACTAAGAGTATATTTCTAATACCGTATCCATGTTCAGAGAAGGACTTCAATTTAGAACAGCAACTTTATGAAATCGGTTTATATGTCACTAGTCCTTGTCTCTCTCTATTTTACTGGTCAATATTTGTAATCGTATCAAAGCCCCGAACTGACAGAATCGTTATCATGCCGGACAGAATGCTTAGCACCATTTCGTCCGTTTTTATGTTTTCGGTTTAAATGCCACGAGCATCGGATTTGGTAGAATGCGATAGAAGAAGAAGAAGAAGAAGAAGAAGAAGAAGAAGAAGAAGAAGAAGAAGAAGAAGAAGAAGAAGAAGAAGAAGAAGAAGAAGAAGAAGAAGAAGAAGGGAGGAATTGGGAGAAGGAGGAAAAGATAGTGAAGAATTTAAGGTACCTGAAGTAAGACAAAATTGCATTATTGAATAATGATAAGCAGGTACGGAGCGTAAGTTGAACAAAAGCTATCCAGTCGTTCCTGAGGAGTCAAATCCTATTGGTTGTAGAACAGACAGTGGAAGGAAACACTTAATCGATGTAGCAGAGGCTGTAAATTGTAAGTGGAGGATTGTTTATTAAGTGACTGGTCAATAGATATACTACTTTTCGACGTGGACCGGTGTGAATATGCTGGCGCTGATGCAACATCTGAGTTGTGCGAGTTGTACCCTGATATTAGTGGGGGGTTTTAACAATTTATTTGCGTGAGAACATCGAGTAACTGGGATTTCTGAATGATTAGGGATCTATTTGTAACGAACACTGGAGCGATTTTCATTTGGCTTTATTTATCTCAAGGATATTTCTGACGTAAGTGATATAAAATAATTATAGCGAGTATCATCAGATCGATAGTGAGTTAATTTATCAGTTACATCGAACAGAAGGGAATTTACGTCAAGCATCAGTGTGTGTGAATGCACTGATTTAAAATACAAAAACTAATAACTTACAAAATACACGTCATGATGTTTCGCATGCTTTAGATTAATACATTGGAGAATCATGTGTATCTCCCAAGTGGATATAAGCATATTCACATCTACGTAAGTTAAATCAGTCAAACGTCTACAATTTAGAGAGAGAAAGAAGCTATGAAAGAATCATAATGTAATTATGTAAAATTTATAAAATTTTCCAAGATCAGAAACCCGATACTATAAAATATAAAAACAATGAAACAATGATATATGAGATTAAAACTTCTCCAGAATTGTAATTGAATAAAAGCTGACTTTCGATGAAAACCTACAACTATTCACAATAACGAATAGATTCAATTATGTAATTGATAGTGAAATTACTGAAATGAAATAAAAGTTAGCAACCGGAATGGAATTTGAACTCAGTCTCTATTAGTTTTAATCACCATAATATCGATGCTTTTCACATGAACAATGAACAAAATTTAAGGCATTATATACGATATTGTATGACGTTTATGTAACAGTAAAGGCATTAGCGGCGAAATTTAAATGAATTCAGCCGAGAAATCGAAACTCCAAGTGTTAAATCTGAAGCACCGAGAACATAACACTAAATCTACTGTACGTATCAAATGAAAGACACCATTATTACTTTCTTTTGATTTACCACGACGTTGTATATTCACAGAAGGTGGGGGTCTGACAATTCGCGCAGTTCATGATTTATCTCTCCAAAATGGAATGTTAAGGAACATAAATCTTGAACGGACTGTGTAACCAAGCGCGGTTGAAAAATTTCTTGAAATAGTAATCGATATTTAAATAGCAAATAAGGGCGATATTACGCAACTAATGAAGATTCTAGTGTGATGTGTTTAAAAGATATTTTACATATTTCATAGCGCCATTGTTCCTTAGGAAGACATCAACGTTGAAATATCTGTTTCCTCAGATCTTTCTCTGTTCTATCCATTTGTTGATATTTGGTGTCTTTGTGTCTAGCAAAGAAAAATCGATGTTTAATTAATAAGATGACTGTCCAGTGATAGAGATTACTCGCCAATAATCTGATTCAGCCACCCAGTTTTTATTTCTATCTGAAAGCATTTGCCTCATTTGAGTAGACAATGATATCAGGATATGAGAGAAAAAAGTAATAAATAATCTGATTTTCACTCTCCTGTAAAGTTATTATTTCAAAGCAAGTAATCAGAGGGGCATAATATGTTCTACAAACAAGTAAGAGGGATTAGAAGTGAACCTCTAAAAGCAGAGAGAAAGGAACATATTCTGGTGCCCGTTA
>NC_142930.1:20229573-20242073 GCF_046866305.1 Octopus bimaculoides | reverse complement strand
TATAAAATATTGAATGCTTAAAATTAATTTATCTTACTGTTTTCTTTATGTTGTTGTTGCTTTTTGTATATAAATATCCTATACAAAACGTTGTTATAAATTCAATATCCTACTCAAATTTCAAAATTGTAAGGAATAACATGGTCTGAAAAACCACATTATTATATTCTCATGATTGTAATTGAACGAGAAATATTTAATAATTTCAAAATTGTAGAACTGTTGAAATATATATAACGGTAATGATTTCATTGTTTATTGATATATTTACTTGCATATTTTTACATTTTATTTTTACACCTGGTCCGATCTTCCATGTGCATATAATGTATCTGTTTGAATTAGTCTACAGATTTAGATTAACAAGGCGATTATTCACTTCAAATAAGATCATGAAAAGTTATTTAAAAACTGCTCATGTAAGTTATATATCCACGCATAATATGTACGCAAAGAAACGCACGTATATTCATGCACACATAAGTCACACAAACAAATACGCATTCATTGAAAACCATCAATCAAACACACACACATTATAGACAGATGGATAGATAGATAGATAGATAAATAGATAGATACATTTCTTTTATTAGCCACACAGGGCTCAACGAAGATGGGACAAATACAATGTAGAGCTTTTCTTTTTGGGAGGGGGAAAGAAAAAAAAAAGGGGGGGGGTCGATCAAAAGGGATCGTAGGAAGGAAAAGGGGGTAGTTCGATCAAAAGGGATCAAAAAAAAAAAAAAAGGGCGATCAATAGGGATCGTGTATCACACAGTAATGTTCTCGTGTAAAAGGAGGGGAAGACAGTTTAGGTTTGGCCGTGGAAAGAAAAGCCTGCGGAAAAGACCACGGTAACCTTGGTCAATATTCTCATTGAAGAAACTATAACAGTAAGTGACTCTCTTTTGCCTTTTTGTTTTCTTTTTTTTTTCTTGGATTTTTTTTTTTTTTTTTTTTTTTTTAGTTCATAGGGTTATGCTCAAGATGGCTCCGTCGTTCACACGTGCCATCCTTGCTACATTCACCCATCCTTTTTTGAAGCATTCACTAGACAAGACTTCCCTTTCTACTCTCACCTCCTTCTTCAGGTGATACTTGAAGAAGTTGATGAGAGATTGCCCAGAGAGTAAAGTCTTTGTCTCTAGACCTTTCAGACGCGTCCACCATACACATTCTTTCGCCATAGCCACAAGTACGTTGAAAATAGCTCTTCCTTCCCGTTTAAAGGAAGGAGGCGCGACAATATTCACGATAGACTCGGCTGATAGCCCGACTCGTCCCACACGCGATAGCAGTTGTTCGACGTAAGCCCACAGCTCGGAAATGGTGGGACACTGTACGAGTGCGTGCAGAACGGTTTCGTCGCTCTGCCGGCATCTCGGACAGGTCGGCCCCGTGTTTCTCGAGCCATGCCTGTAGAGCTTATCCCGAACGGGTAGTGCTTCTCCATAACACTGCCAGGCCAGGGATCTCTGGAAGTTGTCTATAGGTCCCGGTCCGAAGGTCGTCTTAAACAGGCGGGTCAGGTATTCCTCGTCGACGCCCAGGTTCGCCCCGAGATCGTCGTCGTACCTTCCCTCCACTAATCCACTATAGAATGCGTTAGTTGTGATGCAGTCGCTCAAGGTTGACCCGGGTTGTTGGAGTTGCCGAAGAGCAGCGCGACACTCGCGGTGCCATTCGCCCTTCCTCGGCCTCTTCTTGATCCACCACTGCAGTTCGGTCATGGAGACGAGCTGCGGGAAAGCGCGCCGCACAAACGGCGACCACACCTGTTCACCGTTGTCTACGTAGAGCCGGAGATGTCGCAGTCTCAGCACGTGTCTGCGCATCATCAACCACGGCATGTCCAGTCCTCCTTTCAGCGGGTGTTGGCAGCAAACGGATCGCCGAACCATCGGAACGCTTCCTTTCCACAAGAAGCGGAAGAGGATGCGCTCCAGTTTGGTGATGGTAGGGTCGGGACAAGGAACGACGGTCAGGCGGTAGTAGATGACGGACGCGATGTACGTGTTCGCCACCTCCGCCCGACCTTTCAGGGAAAGCTTCCTTTCGGCCCATTGCCGGGCTAGAGTGGCCACCCTTCTCGTTATCTCGTCCCAGTTCTTCTCCGTTTGGAGGTCTGGACCGAACCAGACCCCGAGCAACTCAACCGGACCGTCAGTCCAACGTCCCACGACAGAGGCACTGCTTGACGGCATGAGCTTGCTTCTCCAGGTGCCGAGCCGCAAGCCCACTGACTTATCCCGGTTGATTTTTGCTCCCGTTACCGTTTCGTAGTCTTTCAGTGTCTCGCCGACAAGCTCGATGTGCTTTTGGCTAGACACTATGACGGTGACGTCGTCCGCGTATGCCGACACGCTCGTCCCGCATCCCAACTCTCGCGGGATGCCCCTCAGCGTCGCCAGCTTCCGCAGTAGTGGCTCGAGAGTCAATACGTACAGGAGCGACGAGTGGGGGCATCCCTGACAGACCGAACGTGCAATGTCGAATGGTCTTGATAGGTGCCCATTGACGCGAACTACCGAACGGATGCCCCTGTACAAGGCAGCCATCCAGCCGCGGAAAATGGGACCGAAGCCGGCCGCCATGAGGACAGCCTCCAAGTATTGATGGTCTACCCTATCGAAAGCTTTCGATTGATCTAAATTGATCAGGGCCCCACCCATGCCAGGTTCCTTAACTACCCGCTCTATGATGTAGCGCATCAGATGGAGGTTGTCATGGATGCTCCTGCCCGGCACGGCGCACGTTTGCGCCTTGCCGATCAGTTTCTCGATGACAAGCGCCAACCGCTTGGCTAACACCTTGGCCAAAATTTTCATGTCTGCATTGAGCAGAGTGATGGGCCTAAAGTTATCTATGACGTCTCCCTTGTTTGGATCTTTCTTCAGCAGCGTTACGGCTCCTCGGCTCACAAAACCGGGAATGCTCCCGTTCTGCTGCCAGTTGCAGTACACCGCCACCAAGACGTCTCCAAACAAGTCTGGCATACAGTTGTAAAGCTCGTAGGGAAGACCATCCAAGCCTGGAGATTTGTCCCTCGAGCATCCCGCCATCGCGTCCCTCACTTCCGCCGCCCTGATGGCACCTTCGCAGCACTCCGCCTCTCTTGTTGAGAGTCGTGGCAGGCTGTGCAGGTAGGCACTGAAGTCCACCCTGCGTTCTCGCTCGCCACTCCTCCCAAACAGTCGAGTAAAGTGCCGCTGAAAGGCCTCACACATTTTGCCCGGCTCGAGCAGTTCGCGCCCCTGTTCGTCCACCAGAGACCGAATGGTGGCTCTGTTGCCCTGTTGCGCCTCCGCCACCCGAGCCTCTCGCGCGGCTCCAACACCTTCGTTCCTTAGAGCACGCATCCTAGCCCTGACAACGCACCCTTCATGTTTGGCGTTGAAGTGTTGGTCTAGGGCCAACCTCGCTGCCAAAACGTTGGATGCGATGCCACTTCTAATTGCCTCTTCTAGTTTCTTAACTAGTTCACCCTCTACTCTGTTTCTGTCTATGACTAGTGCTTTGCTATACCTAACCGCTTCTGCTTTTATTGCTCTCTTGAGGGCAAACCACCATTTGTTATTGATGATGGCTCCCGTCAAAGCCCTCTTTACTAACGTGCTAATCCGGTCTCTGAAAACTTGTCTCGACGGGAAAGACGCGTTTAGTTTCCAGCAACCGGGGCCCTGCCTATGTGTCTTATCTAAGTCTAGCGTACACGTCACAAGTTTGTGATCCGTGTAGCTGACTATGTGAAATTGTGGACACCCTATGCTATCTCTATCTACTCTCCTACACAGTACTCTATCTAGATATGATCTCGACGACCCGATGCGGTTTGTCCATGTCCACATTGGCGCATTCAGATGGTCGAGTCGGTACCTATCAGACAGTTGAAAGCGTCTGAGCAGGTCTTTGAGGCATTTGCATCCCCGTCTATTCCTATCTCTGCCCACATAGTCTAGATGCGTGTCCAAGGTAGCATTCCAATCCCCCACTAAAAGTAAAGGACGAGACGTTCCTAGGAATACTTCTAGACGTCGAAAGAAATCCGACCTACCTGTTAAAGGTGGTGCGTATACTGATATGAGTCGAAAGGCACACCCATCGCTGCCATCGACATCCAGAACAACCAATCTACCCTCCGGGTCTATGAATACTGTCTTTACTTCGAGATCCAGACTCTTGCGAAAGAGTACCGCCGTGCCACTACCGCCCATTCTCGGCAGACAGGGAGAAAAATAAATAAATAGATAGATAGATAGATAGAGAGAGAGAGAGAGAGAGAGAGAGAGAGAGAGAGATACATATATCTATATCTACATATATGTGTGTGCACATATATATATATATATATATATATATATATATATATATATACACACCCATATATATGAATGTATGTATGTATGTATGAATGTATGTATGTACGTACGTACGTATGTATGTATGTATGTATGTATGTATGTATCACTTCCCTTGTTTCTGAGATGTGATATAAATGTAATGTCCGAATAAACGTAGTTCGGATCCACTCACTTACATTTTAGTCTATGACCAAAATACGTCACGCTTTAACTAAGTTAAACGTAATCCATTTGCACTGGTCCGTATATCATACCACTCGAAAAAGTGAAATTATTGCATAATTTAGAAATTGTTCCTTGGTAGTGTTTTCTTTCTTGAACTTAATAAAAGGGAGGCAAAATATCAATTTAGAGAGGAACTACGAAAGCGGCTTGATGTAAAAACTTATGAAGAATGTTATTGTGTTCAACTTATCAAATGTGTCAACGAAACCGTAACGATTGAAGACATAAATAAATGAAAGTAGTGGTCTCTCTTAGATATATTTCAAAATGTTGTCTACCTATGCCAGTTGTAAACGGGCATAGACAATATTTTTCAAGAAATGGGCTGCATGAGTCTCATCAACAGTCGACCGCATTACTGAAAAAAATTCTTCAAGATACTTTTTCGTTATACATGTTCTTCAGAAACTCCCGTGGGTCGCATTTTGCCCATGACAGGTTTACATTGTTACAATTTCTTGAACATTCTACAAACTCCACTTTTTTAGATATATTTCTTATGTATTTTCAAATTTATAAAATTTAGGAAACCTTTTTCATCTCAGGATCTTAAGAATCAGTAGATCTCTGCTTACCTCCAAATAGCTGATAACAAAATATACTCTGGAAGAATTGTATCAATATAAACTATTTTATGTAGCTTTCTCTGACTATCTTGATACTGGCCTATTTCAAGATGGTCCCATTACTCAGTCCGGTTAAATATATTATCTTTGAAATCTATTTAGGGTTTATTTTAGATTTGCTAGTTATGGAGATGGTAGTGGCAAGAATTGAATTGCTCACTTAAATACTCGATTTTAGCACTTTCTAATCTCTGATTCACCGCACAGCATATATCATTTTATATGTGAATATAAATTTCTTAATCATGGACAAGGCTCCAGGTTTATTCAGAAAGAAGTAAGAAATGATATCATATGTCGTTAAATCTTTCCCTAAAACCATTAAGTAAAGTTACAACAATGAATAGAGTGAAATGCATTCAAGAAAAGGCTTTCAAGGAATTTCTCTTTTTTGTTCTTTGCTGACAGCTTTATACTCATGTTTCTAAATGTATAACTGTTAATTGAAATATCGGATGCTAATGCATTGCCATAGTTTTAAAAGTGTTAGCACATACGATGGTGAAATTTGTATTGCTTAAATCGCATCTGTTTCGATTTTGATGTATTTCTATCGCTCAGCAGAATAAAGTAAGCGTAAATAAAATTAGTGCAAAAGTAGGAGAAAGCAAGTTAGATTTCTCCTTTTGACCATTGGGACGAACTAAAAATTTCGTATTTATATAGTTTAACGTACTGAGTCAAGCTGCACAACTGCGGTTGTGATTGAACCTGACATTCAAGGGATTGAACATGGCATTCCATAAGTTTTCAGTCTTTTTCAGGGGAGTCTGATAACGTTTGGAATGCACCTCGTATTCGCTAAAGTGTAGAATCGAAGTCACTCATTTAGAACGAAATTTACAAGATCTTGTGAAGATTAAATATCTTGTCTAGAAATATATAACACTACTGATGACGAAACACACCCTCCAGCTTTCGTTACTTTCAACTTTACTTAATGGCATGGATTATTGAAAAAGTTATGAATGATTTTTAACATGTTGTACGTAAGGTCGATGGAAAGAGGTGCTTTTGTGTGGTCGCTCAGCTTGTAAAATTTAGCTTTAAAATCTCGCTACGTTTACAGCGATAAATAAAACAATCATAAATATATAATACTACGAGTGTGTGGACGACTAGATGGACCAGTGTATGCAAATTAGACTTGATGAGTCTATGAAAATTAGAAAACTGTTACTTTAGCTTGCAGCTGATAAACACAATTTGTCTTCTAAGTAAGTTCAAGAGTGGATTTGAATATGCTATAGGAGCTAAATATATGTTATAGAACGGAAAATGAATTTCAAAGTGCACGTTGCATGAAATATATCTACATATATATATATATATATATATATATATATATATATATATATATATATATATATATATATATATATTCACTAATGAGTTCATTATAATCACAGATGATAAAAATTCGAGTAACAGAGTTCATCTTCTAACAAACTTATTAACTGGATAAATACTTAATATAACATGAAATATGACACCCTTACTCTCCAATACGCCTGGTGTAGACAAAGTACTATCCTTATTTATTTATGTGCAGTTAGTCCTGCCGACTGATTACAAAATACCAATATCGAAGTAAATGATTCAAAGTGAAGATGACTAGCACTTGAGATATTTCCCCAAACCCCCAAAAGTATTAGATGGGCGAGTTTGAAAATAAAACTTAAAGGGGGCACTGTAGATTTGGCAATATATTTAGCTCCTATAGCATATTCAAATCCACTCTTGAACTTACTTAGAAGACAAATTGTGTTTATCAGCTGAATTTCTGTGGAAACCTTCATGAATGAGAAATCTCCAAATGCGAAACCTACGACCCGATGTGCAATAAGATTCACAACCCTTATTTATACATCTAAAACACAATCTATTTTATAGGAAATCATCTACACTTTTCTCATATACCGTTTTTATCTAATTCTTCTCGGTTATTTTTCGATCAATGTTTCTCTCGGGTTAATAACATTTATAAATCTATCAATCTCGTCCACCTTCGCAGCATCTTCTTGAATGTCTAAGAACGTCGATAATATTATTTAGTATTTTAGTTTTTTCTGTTTAGATAATAACTGTATTCCGCCTCATCATTTTGTATTTTGTAAACTGGATCATGCCATTATCTAGAAAAAATACTTTATAAATGAACTACAGTTTTGCTTCACTTTTGCAATCTCTCTAACTTATGTTACAATCTAGGATTTGTATTCTCAAATGTCTGCACTATAAACACCATTCGCAGCGTGAAACGATTGTTTATATATATTTGTTGGATTGTGTGCATTTTCATCGAACCATTTCAGCTGTCGGAGGTAGAACATGTTAGCTGTCTATCTAGCTTAGTATTTAAAGAAAATCCATGACAAGGCGAATTTGGTAATATCAAAATCTCTATTACTTCACAAGATTATACTCACATCGTAGCACTGATAAATTAAGCAGTTTTAAATATATTTTTGGTTTTCGTTTTTGTATATATTTATGCATTTGTACTCATTGTTTGTATTCTTTGCAATACAGGTTAATTATTTCAAAACGACCGCAAACTCTAAAATCTTAACGGAATTTCAAGACAAAAATATGAAATAAAAATATGCTTCATAGATTAGCCTGTGAGAAATAAGAATCTAAAAGCACTTTAACAAAGTCTCTTATGGCCATGTTCCTTTCTCAGCGTATTTCAGCATCGCATTTAATACCACTGAAAACGTTTTCTCAGTACATCTTAACTTCTTCTCTAAGTATTTCAGAAACATTATCAAAGAAATACTTCCCAGCATAAATCCACTAATTCTGTTTTGAAATGCCATTACTTTTCTGCTGACATTTAATTGAGTTTCTGAAAAATACAATGCGTCAAAAATAAATGAAGAAATAACTCCGAGTAACCTACAGTACGGAATTTATTCTCAATTACATCTTTATATAATTGAAATTATATATATATGGTGGTTATTCCACCATATAGGACTGGTTTCCCGGTTTCTCTGGCGTACATATTCCAGCCTGGACGAGATGCCGATACTTCACAGGATTACTCATTTTCGCTAGGTGAGTGAACTGGAGCAATGTACAATGAAGTGCTTCTTCTAGAAATCTTAACCTAACAATTATGAGTCCATCACCCTAACGACTGATACATCTCCAGTGTATATATATATATATATGTATGTATATATATATACAGAGAGAGAGAGAGAGAGAGGGAGAGAGAGAGAGTGAGAGAAAGAGAGGGGAAAAGTAAAAAGAAAGAAAATGCACATTAGGTATAAAGGTAATGGCTTGATTTTTTTTTATATAAACAAAGATATATACATACAAATAAATGATTCGAGCGGGAATTAAGAAGTATAAAAACCATTAATATGCGTTATTATAGAAAGTCATACCGGTTTCGTCATAGCTGTTCACTGACTTTAAATCAACACCAATTTGCAAACGGTGTTGGGTCTAATAGTACCTGAGTGAAAAGAGTGTATGCAAGGGAGGTAAGTAGTTCTGAAAATGATGCAATTAAGGTAGATATGATTACTAGACTACGGCATGGTATATGGCATGTATGAAAATTAGTGGGATTATTGGTATTAGTAAGGGTAGCAGTGGCCTGTATTAAGTTTTGTGTTCATGTTAAGTTGTGGTGGATATTTATCAATGAAAGTTTTCGCTTTATTTAATCTTTGCTGCACTGAGGTGTTCTGGTGATACTGATAAAAGTGGGAAATTTAGAAGTTTGGTTTAAGGTTCCTAGCACACCTGTTTATGCTCTCACTGACCTGTATCTGTCTATATTGTGGGAAGCAGATTTGTTCTTCGTCTGAAGGAATTCGTGTTTGGCCTATATAGTAGGTAATAACATAGATTAAGTTTTCAGAGTCACAAGTAAAATTTGACTTTATCTTAAACATTTCATCTTGTTTGAAGTAAAATTCTATACCCTCCAAAGGTATAAATGTGCCACAGTTAGATCTCCCGCATTTTTCCAGTTTTGGTTCCGTTGTTAAGGGATAATATATTTTCATATTTTTTCAAAGTCAGTGAACAGCTATGACGAAACCGGTATGACTTTCTATAATAACTGATAATAAGGATTTTCATATTTCTTAATTCCACCTTAAATCATTTATTTGTATGTATATATCTTTGTTTTTATAAGCAAACAAGCCATTACCTTTACACCTAATGTACATTTTCTTTGTTTCTTTTTACTTTTATCCTAATTTATATCACGCGTTGTCTTTTTTCTTTGAAACCTGTTCCTATTATATATATATATATATATATATATATATATATATATATATATATATATATATATATATATATATATATATATATGTATGTATGTATATATATATATATATATATATATATATATATATATATATATATATATATATATATATATATATATATATATATATACTACATTAATTAAGTTTATCTCTAATAAAGCTTCGCTCTAATTCCTTAACTATAACTCCGGTAACATTTAAAAAGATATTCTTTATAACTATGAACATCCAGTTCAATTTTGTTATCTGACATATATGTATAGATCATAAAACATCATGTCCCACTGAATCAAAACTTAAAATATTATATACATGTTTGTGTGTATGTGTGTATGTGTGTGTTTATGTGCTTATGCGTACATACATATATATATATATATACACACGTATATACATACATATACATACATATATACATACATAGACACATACACACCCAAATATGCATATACATACATACATACATACTTGTAGGACTTGTTTCTAGTGTTGCATATGTTGCCGAACTAACTAACTATCGTCCATTGGCTACAATTGCAAGTAAGCAGAATTACGAAAGAGAAGCAAAATCTAATCAATGACTAGAATCGAATGTCTCAGACTTTACCAACCAAGGCTACCTTAGGACCTACAACCTCTATACAACTCTTCTATAACCCAATCGAAAAAGAACAAAAGAATTTAAAGCTGAGAGCTAAATATCGACATTTGGTTTAATATTAAATTCAGGTAGACTCTTCATTTCACTTCTCTCTAGATACTTCTGACTGAGTCGAGATAATTTTCGTTGTTAATTTATACCCATGACTTTCGCTTTCTAATTTACTTAGACTTAACGAAGAAAGAATTGAAGATTTATTAACACACTTGACTCTCTTCTTAGATTTTAATTTCCTGTCTTATAAATCACACTGAGTGAGTAAATATGATATTTGGAAGTAGATGTCGTATCAGATTGACGGCTCAAATGTTGTAAGCTCAAATTAGCAGTAATTGTTTTGTTGTACATCTGAGTAGCATACTTAATTCTATATTACTTTGATTCATTATATATCAGATGGACGTAGAAACTTCATATTCCTGGTAAAGTTACAAAAAGTAACACAAATACACAAATTATAAAACAATAAATATCCCCTCGTAGATGTGGTATATATTTCATGTATTAAACGTAACAAAAGTCTGGAATTAGCACTAAACTAATGCAATTAATTACTGATAGTAATAAGAAGCAATATATTCGTTTAGCGAAAATCATGGAAAATTTGAAGTGAATTTAATTGTCTGAATAGTCTGTTGTGTGTATCATTCATGCTAGTATACAATTGTAATCATCCACCACGCCCCGAAGGTTTTCGTTTATCCATTCTAATGATATATGTGATAAGAATTGAAATTGCGTCGCGGAATAACGGCAACAGACGACCCGGAAAGGAAACACTTCCTTGTCATTGCACTACGAAAAGAGCTATACTTCCTTTAAATCGGAGACCTTAAAAGGTATGAAAGAACATGTCGGATAACGTAATCTTAATTACATATTTTATTTTTAAAAACTGAACGTTGGGATGGTGATGGTTAAAATGCTTTTGATCAAAACTCTGTTTCATCAGGACTGAACTAAGGAAAAACTTACAAAAACAGCAATTACTATATAGCATATGTTAGCAATATGCTACTAGAAAGCAGGTTCGATGAAGATAATTTTGATTTCCATTGTCGATGATCCAATTATGAAACTTAAATAATAAATCTAGCTTTAAAAAATTATACAAGATGAATACAAAAGAAACAGCGAATACATGAAAAACGTATTTCAAAAATAGTAAAAATACAAGAGTAAAATTTTCAAAGAGAAGTCTAATATAAATGGTTAGATAACACATTACTTTATTGCTGCAGTTTTTTTTTTTTCATCGCATATCGTTTGTTATTTCCGTCTTTTCAAAAGACATAATGTGGTGTCAAGAGGAAAAGCCATTAACAAACTGGATTATATATTTATTATATAAGTGTTTCGAAAGCGAGTCAAATCATTCATTTTATATTTTTTGTTTTATATCATCAAAATTACACGAGTATATTTATATATTCATATACATATTCATATATATATATATATATATATATATATATATATATATATATATATATATATATATATATATATATATATATATATATATATATATATTTGTATGTACGTATAAATGTGTGCAAGTGTTTATATAAGTGTGCGTGTGTATTCACATTGCATAAATATGATATATATGTATAGGAAATCATGCACAAGGGCACACATTGTTCACACACAGGCACACATATATGTAATAAAACATTGATAAATAAATGCGTGTGCATGTATATATATATATGTGTGTGTGTGTGTGTGTGTGTGTGTGTGTGTGTGTGTGTGTGTGTGTGTGTGTGTGTGTGTGCGAGTGAGTATGTATGTTCATAATGAAGAAAATGTTTCAGTGACTGCAGACGCCTCCCGCCAAAGGATAAGTGAAATCCTCAATGCAATACAAAAGTGCTTTCACAACTCCATTGGGACACTTGCAACTATGCCTGACGGGTCCGTCGACACCAAACAAAGGGGTGGCAACTATCGATTACAACGAAATAGAAGAAACCGATGTAATATCAGCCATTTGATGAAAGGAACTTAAACTCAGCCACTGACACTGTTGGATTCCAGGCACTACTCCAGAAAAAAGGTAAAGGAGTCTTAGCAAAAGCTCAGTAGATCTTCTTCCAAAGATTCCCTGCATGTGGTTAGACTCCCCAGGTAGTTAAAGGAAAGTATATTATGTTATATCCCTAAAGGAAGAAGCAGAGCAGATTCTAAACGTTATAGACACCCCCGCTCTCTAAGTTCATATACCAACAGTCATAGAAGGAATTGTCAAGAGGAAGCTGATCATGTTCCTAGAAGACAGTGGCTTGCTCCCTGACACCTAGTATGGCGCGGCATCTTC
>NC_142930.1:20194573-20227073 GCF_046866305.1 Octopus bimaculoides | reverse complement strand
ACAGCGGCCATGCTGGTGCACCACCTTGAAGGGTTTCGCCGAACAAATGAAACAACTACCCTAAAAGCATACTCTCCACTCCAATTATGAAGAAAAGAGAGGATGAAACTGATAAACTGTTCACAGTCTGTCTACCCTATGTGAAAGGCCTCTCCGAAGAGATACAAAAGATATGCGGCCCATATGACATCAGGTTAGTATTAAAAAGCAATACAACACTTCGCAAATATCTCCTTCGAGTAAAACCACCAATAGAAGAGAATATGACGAAGAACTGTGTGTACTCCATCCCATGCAGCTGTGGTAGGTTATACAAAGGTGAAGCATGTCGCACCTTCGAAATAAAGGTAGAGGAGCATCGCTAAGCTGTGACACAAGGAGCTATTGATAAATCGGGTATAGCTGATCATGTATGGAAAAAATGGAGACGATCTTCCCCTGTGGGATGAAGTTAAATAATAGATAGAGGACACAACTGGAAATTATGAAAACTAAAAGAAGCAGCACATATGCTAGGACACAACAACCTCCTACGCAGACCGAGTGCATATATGAACAGCATATGGGAACCGGTATTACGGAAGGATAGAAGAATATTAGATTTATCAGCCCTAAAATTCGCTCCATAATTGTCCGCGTAGTGGTTAAGAGCGCGGGCTGCTAACCCTAAGATTCCGAGTTCGATTCCAGGCAGTGACCTGAATAATAATAACAACATCGATCGAAAAATACCTTAGGAATAAAAACCCAGGCTCGAAATTTCCCCAATACACCAATGAAAGCTGGAGGGTATTTCATCCGAAACGTTGTGTGAACAACAAACAAGATGAGGACACACACACACACACACATATATATATATATATATATATATATATATATATATATATATATATGTGTGTGTGTGTGTGTGTGTGTGTGTGTGTACGACGAGCTTCCACACATTTTTCGTCCATCCAGTTCACTCACAATGTACTATAATAGAAGACAACTACTCTGTGGTTGCGAAACGAGAGTCTGAAGCTATACAGACACTAGGTTGAAAGGAAATAAATGGAAAAATTTATGGAAGAGAGACTAGCAAACTCTAGTAAAGAAGATCGTCACTATTCCATAAAAAATATAACTAAATGATGCTGCTACAAGGCAAGGTAGAAAATATCTTAATCATATCACTTCGTCGAAAGTAAACGTGAATTTTACCCCGCTGCATTTTAAATTTTCGTTTTAAGATTTTACTTATATAAGGTGGTGAGTTGGGAGAATCATATCAACGCCGGATAAAATGCTTAGCAGCATTTCTTGCGACTTTACGTTCTCAGTTCAAATACTGTCAGAGTCGAATTTGTCTTTCATCCTTTCTGGATTTTTAAAATAAATATCAGTTGAGCACTGGTGTCAATGTAATCGATTTACCTCTTCCCCGAAATTGCTGGCCTTGTGCTTGAATTTGAAATCGCTAATTTAGCTTATATATTTCTCTCTCTCTCTTGTGCTCTCGCTTTCTTTCTCTCTATCTCCATTTCACTCTATCTCTCTCGTTCTCACTCCAATAAATCTTTACACTCTGTTTTTCAATTTCTCTCTCGCCCTCTCTTCCTGTACTTACTGATGACTCAATCAATTAATGTATATATCTAGTTATCAATCTATTTTTCTTTTAATACTACTTTCTTTCCTCCTTCCTTTCTCTCTACCCCCCCCTCTCTCTCTCTTTCTCTCTCTCTCTGCCTCTATCTTTTTCTTTCAGCCCCATTTATTCTATTTTCAATATTGACTAATCTGCAGTGATATTTTAAAATGTTAGCTAAATACGATGAAAATGCATATATTTAAAACTGAAGCACGTGCAAACAAAATACAATATCAATAACTGAAACATCTGTGACTCTTTTACCAAAGACAGAAATAGATGATACATAAATGTAAAACTGCATGTTATTTAATCTGCTGGATGTAATCTTGATATAAGCTTAGAGAATGGATTCATTTAGCTAAAACATTTGAGTTACATTTCTACGAAGTGAAGGCATTTTTTCCATCTTTGAAGCATTTTCTGTGTTTAAAAGAAGTGACTCTAGTATGGCAGTATGTTTAAGAAGCCTCGAAACTACGTAGTACTGAGTTCGATTCCACAATACAGCACTTTGAGGAATGTCTTCTATCATTTTGTTTTGAGGTGATCAATACTTTATGCGTAGAATTTGGTCGTCGGAAACAGTGATAAAGCTTGTGTATGTGGCGTGATGTGCGTGTACATTGTTTTCTATTTTGGCGTTTAACAAAATGACCAAAATGCTGAATGAGGTTTTTGTCCGGCGGATTTAGAAAGCCTCACTACTGACGTGATGCGGTCCACACCAGCGAAAATTGACTTGAAATTTGCTTCCCTCTTGATAATTCTTCTTGAATTACATCTATGAATCGTAAGGGAAAAATAGAAGTAGAATGAAATTGATATCTTTACCCAAAATTTAAGAGACAATAATAACTTTTGCATTCTTGACGACTTCTTCAAGCCCCAAAACACCGATCCTGTTAAATTATAATCCTCCACCACACTTTTAAATTCCTTGAACGTTAGTTTTTTTGAATTTCCATATTTGTAATCCGAGCTGTGTCGCTGCACATGATAACCACACCCTTACTGGTATAAATTCCACACTTTACATGAAAGTTTGGTAACAATACTCTTCACAATTTTTCAAGATTTTCCCTAAGCACTTTTCTAAGCACGGTTTCCAAACCAGCAGTTCTTAATTTTAATCCTTTCAATTAAACTTTATTTTGTTATCTTGAGGTGCCATTCTCCAAACTTGAGGATGTGTTATATAATTGTGCGGCGGATTTACCTCCTTTATTTTCTCTTTCTTTTAGTCCTTCCACCTTAAATTTTAGGCATCTCCTCCCTTAATCTTTGACACTTTATTTGTGAGGTTTATTTCTAAATTTCATTTCCCAAGTCTTTGATCTTTTAACCACTAACCGTTCACGCGGCTTCATTCATTCCCGACTAACAGATGTTTCGGTCTCAGATTTTACGGTTTTCTAAGATACATAATTGAAGTCCGATTATCACTCACCTCGGTCCCTCAAATTAGTTATCGCTATTGTTCCTCCCTCTACCCTTAAGTTACACTTTTAATTTGCCTTACTGCTTTCCCTTTTCTTTTCATTTTACTCCTTCCTTAACTCAACCTAACAGTCCACCATCATCCACAACCCAGTCGTTTCGTTATATGGCACTTTCATTATACCTCGAAGCAGTTTTGCAATAGCAGAGGCAGTAATACTTCACATCACTTGATTGTTCGGTTTTTGCTTTAAATTTATATCAAACTTATTATTTTGTAGACCTAAAATCTATTCTAATTGCCTCCTGTAAATTTTTCATTTTCTTCATTTCTACCAAATACATAATTATTCTCCCTCTTTCGATACAGTATCCTTAATTAACGAGATTACTGATTAGCTAACTTATAACTTACTTGTAAGCTTTTGTTTACTTAATACATCATCATGTTAAAATTTCATTTTATTTTATCTATTAGTTACCTAGTCCCATCGAACTCCGAGAATTCTTTTTCCCTTTATATTTCATTCTTTTTTCTTTACTTTACATTTATTGTATTTTCATTTATCTCCTTCTCCCTCTCCTCGGCATATGGAGTCGAGGGATCCTGATGCATTTGTCTTCTATCGGTCATCAATCCACCTTAACAGGTTCCAGTGAAATGAATATCAAACAATCGTTCACATTTATTATCTGTATCGTTATCACCGTTAAAACCCTTTATGGCTTGCCTTAAAATTTTATTGCCAGTAACTTCTTCCTTTAACTACCGCACCCCCTAAACTCCAACATACTGTTTTGCCATTGCATATACTTATTTTTTTTTATTTTCCCATCCTCATTATTAACGCTGCTACCACCACCACCACCGCCGCCATAACATCGTTATCATTACTGTAGTTGATATTATCATTACTATTGTTTGCTTCTTTATCACCTCATTAGTATTAGTACTACGTTTGATCATGCTTTTAGAGTTCCTCTAAGTTACTATGAATGAAATTGTACACTTCCCTCGTTGGTTAAAAAAAATGGTACATTATTATCATCATCATCATCATCATCTTATAATAATCTTGCTTGTCATTGCGTTACTTAGCCCGTTGGTAACACTTTCACGTGAATAAGAGGGAGAGAGAAAATAGGGAAGGAGAAAAGGAGATAGAGACAGGCGTCAATGACGTTAAGTAGAGGGAATGTAACTGTAACGCTTTCAAGTGATTAGTTGAAGGGAAAGAGAGGAGAAAGTAAAAAAAGAGAGAAAAAGTAGATAAGGCGAAGAGAGAGACAGAAAGAGGATGAAAGAAAAAGAGGGAGAGTGAAGTGTCCATGAAATGTGGTAGAAGGAACGTATTATTTATTACGTGGTTATAAAAGTTAGTTGAATGTAGAAGAGGAGAGTTAAACATATAATTTTAGCAGAGGGGTGATGTTCTGATGGTGAGGTTAGAGAAAGGCAGTGAGAGAGGGGAGAGAGAGAGAGAGAGAGAGAGAGAGAGAGAGAGAGAGAGAGAGAGAGAGAGGGATGGTGGTTGTTGTGGTGGTGACTGAACTAAATTTTTTATATCACCTATAACTCAACGCATGCGCATAAGCGCGATTCTGTGAAATATTGACGCTTATTTACGTGGCAGATATATGCAATTTAACTAAAGGTTGATTCATATATACAGGATGTCTTTTTTTGATTTTTGGTTATGGGAAAAATGGAAAAGTAAGAGTGAATATTTATTTTATGAGTGCTGTATTTTAAGTCTACAAAACTGTGCATAAAGTATGTAAAGTGTATATCTAAAGTGCATTAAGTGATTGTCTTCCAATTTTCTTCACTTTTCAATGAGTAGCAGATGAGCGACTGTCATCCCATACCGACACAACACAAACTACGCTTTCGGGGTTTTTGGATAAAGTTTTCAGATGTAACTCAAGAAGTTTACCATTAATTCAGTGAAATATTTACGGGTCCCGCTATTCATCATTAGAAGTAAGGCGTTGAGCTGAGTTAGCAGAATCGTTAATACGCCGAACAAAATGCTCTTTACAGTTCTGAGTTCAAATTCCGCTCAGGTCAACATTGCCATTCATCTTTTCGGGGGTCGATGAAATAAGTAGTAGTTATGAACTGGGGTCGATGTAGTCGATTAGCCTCATCCTCCATATTCTTCCAACAGCACAGAGAGCCATAACTTAATGCTAGCCTGATACAGTGATACCTGGCCGTCTTCAGTCACACACATACTGCTTAATTTTTCAATCGGGACCATTTACATGCAATGTGCCGAGCGGCGGGATACTACAGAGACAATTGTAACGAATACTGATATTGTGCTAGACTCAATATTCGTCTTTTTACTGATATGTGTGTGTACCTCTGTGTGTGTGTGTGTGTGTGTGTGTGTGTGTGTGTGTGTGTGTGTGCCTATGTGTATGTATGTGTGTATGCATGTATGTATGAATATATGTAGCTATGTGTATAGGTATAGATACACATGCATATGTATCAAAAATATGTGAAGATGCATGGCTCAGTGGTTAAAGCGTCGGGCTCACGATGATAAGATAGTGAGTTCAGTTCCCAGGCCGGTCTGCATGTCGTGTTCTTGAGCAAGACACTTTATTTCACTCATCTGTAGAAATGAATTGTGACATCACATGTGTCAAGCTGTATCGGCCTTTGTCTTTCCCTTGGATAACATCGCCGACATTGGATAGGGGAGTCCGGCATGCATAGAGCGGCTGCTGGTCTACCATAAACAACCTTGTCCACATTTGTGCCTCGGAGGGGAACTTTCTCGGTACAATCCCAAGGTGATTCATGACCAAAGGGGGGTCTTTACTCTTTACACATGTATAGAAATACTCTCTCTCTCTCTCTCTCTCTCTCTCTCTCTCTCTCTCTCTCACACACACACACACACACACACACAATGATAGCTTCCTTTCGGAAGCGATCAGTGTAGCAGTCAGTGTAAGCTTTCGCGAGCCAACACAATGAACTTGTTTATATCCCAATTTTAGCATATTCATTGTAATTGCTGTTATAAATTTCTATTTTCATTCTCCTTAAAAGTGCTTAGAAAAGTCAAACTGAAACCAATATTCTAATTTTAATGGGCGAAGACCTTAGAGCAAGATAAAAAGCGCTGGTGAACCAAATTCTGTAAATAAGTTTTTGTTTCAGGTTGAAAATTCTTTTACTCATTTACGACGCAAACTTACTTTTAAAAGGCATGAAGACACTTTGTCTCATCTAAAAAATGTTTCTTTTTTGTCACAACTGCAAAGGAGTCTTTTTTATTTTCATTCTAGACATCAGTAGTGCAGTGAGTTCACTTTTAGTTCTCAGTATCTGTTTTTGAACAAGGCAAGTTAACAAAAGATTTGCTGTGCTTTAGCTCCTGGTGCAACTATTTTTGCCACTGTCATTACTAGAGCTACTACTACTGATGCTTACAACACCGAGCCGTTTCTACTCTTAAGTACCCATTTGAAGTTATATATACTGGTCTATTTAAGATTTAAGTGTCTTCTTTATCAAAGACACATGATATTCAGATTCTTGGGTGATGGGTCAGAATCATTGGAAAAGTCGGAAAACCTGGATAAAATTGATATATATGATAGATTATTTCGGTTGAGTAACAGAAATGACTGCTTCAGTATCTTTGAGAGATTCTACATTCAATTGAATCATTTCTTCTTGTGATTTAATTACCAGTTGGTTGCGTTACCGTAACATAATTCCAATGTATACATGTTATAAAGTTATGTTTAATTTGAATGCGATTTCAAAAATATCTCGACCGTTGTATGTGTAGGGATAGACGGTGTAGCAGTAGAGCGACAAAATAATTGTAAATGATCGTACGAATGATTGAATTTATAGAAAAGAAATTATTTTATAATCAAATATATATAAACACACACACATACACAAGCACACAGACACAAACACACACGCACACATACACACACTCACATGACACATATGCGCACATACATACATATATATGTTTCCATGAAAATATAAATAGATAATGTTTAAGAATAAGAAATATCGACTATAAATTAAAGAATTTCTTAACAATTTCATTGAAACGAGAGAATATTAGAAAGAAATAATTTAGATATATTTAATTTATATCCAAATTTTTCAATAGCGTAAAATAATACTGTTACACATGATAAGGTAAAAAAAAAAACAGTAGTAGTAGTAGTAGTCATTTATAAAATTATCATCGTCATAATCATCACCATCATCATCTTCAACATCGCTAATAACATCATCATCATCATTGATACTTAAGAAATACGTCAATATTTATTAATCCGATTCACTTACATATAAAGCGACAAATATTGTACCAGACACTGATGGAAGAGAAGTTTGCCAATGGATTCAATGAAAGTTTTTAGATAAATTTGGTCTACGTAGTATAACATTTTTACAGGAGATTAACAAATGTCTTTAGAGATGCCACTGCAGCCTGAATTTATTTTATGAGCCATTAAGTTTCTGCGATATATGTGTACGAAATGTGAAATTATTCAAAACTGGAATCATTTGCCTCTCCGATTCGCTTTCCAATTAGTAACAATGGATGTCATCTACGATTTCGCTCCTTCGAATTTTCATATACGCACTCTCATAAAGTTTCTCACCTTTCTTAATCGAAGAAAGCCTGTTGCATACTGTATGGTAAGTTTAATCAGAAGCACGCCGGAAGAGAAATATGATTTTAACAGCTTCATTTCCATACAACATCCGGTGTATGCATTTTTAAACTCGAAAATGTCATGTTTATTTATATGCGTATCTTGCTATCGTTCTCTTCACCTTTATACATACATACATACATACATACATACATACATACATACATACATACATACATACATACATACATACATACGTGAGTGTGCTATCCTTTCTCTTACTTTTTTCTGTCCTTAGGGTGCGGCCGTGCTATGGCACCGCCTAGAAAGGCTTGATTTAAAAAATGGACCCCAGTACTTATTTTATAAGCCTGCTACTTATTCTATCAGTCACTTTTGCCGAAACTCTAAATTTCGAAGACATAAAAACCAAAGGTCGGTTGTTAAATGGTGGGCGTGTAGACACAGACACAGACACAGACACACAGACATACACACACAGACACATACACACACACACAGACACACACACACACACACACACACACACACACACACACACACACCCATATATATATATATATATATATATATATATATATATATACGACAGGCTTTGATCGGCTCGGACCTATAGTAGTAGAAGGTACTTGCCTAAGATACCACGCCGTTGGACAGTTATGCTTGCGCTTATATCTTACCACACAGCCTGAGGCAAAGTAACGTATGTGATATGGGTATAAGAGAGTGGCGATATATATTCATTACAAAGGATACTCATTTCCAAAAATATATTCTCTGTGGAATTAAATTTTGAAACGAAACTCTTGTGTACAAGCACAAACCTCTATACGCACAAACGTACGCATGTACACACATACATATGATTACATGTACATATGATTACATGTACATATGATTACATATGATTACATATGATTACATATGATTACATATGATTACATGTACATATGATTACATGTACACACATATGATTACATGTACACACATACATATGATTGCATGCGTAAATTAAGCATAAGGCTAATGTCGTAGACAAAAAGAAAGTTAAGTGAACTGGTTTTGATCAGAGTATTGTGTATTAAGGACTCCACTATGACAAATAAGCAATTCAATTAGTAAATATTTTTGCTTTCGATGCTACAATATAACATGGAATAAGTCAATATGTTTTTAACAACAGTTGCGTGCGTAATTCAAACACAGAACAAATTTAAATAATTGTCTTTATAAGAGGGAAGGTATTGATGGCTTTGAGCAGGCGAAAAACAGCTTGAACAGATAAAAAGTACTTTAAGAAAGAGCGGTATGATGGATGCATCCAGTAAGATAAAGAGTTGAAAATGCAGATTTTGTGTTCATCATCTCTTGTGAAAAGCTAACAACATAAGCCACATGAAATTCCATAGTAGCATACGAAATCAAGATACATCTAACAATGATTTACCCCTGCTTATGGTAGTCTCGCTCCTGTAGCTTGAAGAAAACCCTGTGACGTATCCTGGCTTTAAAATGCAATCCTGGTTTAATAACAGATTACCATACCACAATTGAGCTACATAACACCTGCAGAGGTTTTTGAAACTTAACTGAAGGTCCTAAGAATCATCTGAGAGCACACAGACATAATGCAGATTATCAGAAGGGTGTAGATTAACAGAGGCGGTTATCATGTGTCTAAAAGAATCGATCATCATGTGCGTACGTATGGATGGATGGGTGGATGGATGGATGGGTGGATGGATGGATGGGTGGATGGATGGATGGGTGGATGGATGCATGCATACTTGTTTGAATGCATGGATGTATACAAGCATATAAGTATGTACGTACGTAAATATGCGTGATTTCGTTAATTCAAAGATAATTGAGATATCAATAAAAAAAGTAGAAATACAATAATACCTGATTAGATTTCTTACGGTATTTTCTCCCACTTCTATCTGTAAATATCATGAAATATTGCTTCTCTAAATGAGATCGTACGTTGTTGAATATAATGAATCTCTTTCAGTCTAATTCCATCTACCACTATGGAAATAAATTCCGAGCCGCTGTATCATATGAGCTTCATCTGAGTTTATTACCCAGATTCCATTTTTGATTAGAAGAGAATTCACATCTTGTGCAATCTTAATGCTCCTGAAAAAGCCATGAAGGTCACACAACCTTCTTCATCCTGTGCAAACCCGTGGCTTTGAACCAACTTGGGAATAAATTATTTGAATACCAGATGTTTTTTATTTGTCTGGAATCATATCGAACCAAATTTGAAACAGCTGAATATCAAAATAGAAATTTTGCAATATGTCACGAAGGAAATATTTGCTCTTGTCCTTTGAACAAAAAAAATTAATTAATAGATGAAATAGAGATAGAAAGAGAGAAAGAGGGAAAACCAAATTAACTCAGAGAGTTTCTGTGTTCAAATTTGCAAAACTTCTGCCAGCTTGAGTTTAGACCCTCCGTAATTCAATAACTATCATGAAATAAAGGGGACTAATGTATTGAGAATAACTCATCTAAAAAAACTTGCCTTAATATTGATTCCAAATTTTGGCACAAGACCTGCAATTTTGGGGAAGTAAGTAAGTAGGTTAGATTGACCCCCACAATTTAACTGGTACTTAATTTGGATGGAAGGCAAAGTCGACTTTACATTCTGAATTTAAATTCAGAATGCAAAGCCGGACGAAATGTCCTAAGCATTTTGCCTGGCGTATTAACGATTCTGCCATCTCACCACCTTAACCTTGTCTTAATATTTCGTCCGCCTGCACGATCTGAGTTCAAATTCCGCCAAGGTCGACTTTGCCTTTCATCATTTTGGAACCGATAAAATAAGTGCTTATTGAGTGCTAGGGTCGATGTAATCGACTTAGCCCTTTTTCCGAAATTTCTGACCTTGTGCCAAAATTTGCAACCAATATTTAAAGCGCTTAAAGGAGTGAGCTGGCAGAATCGTTACGACGCCAAGCAAAATATTTAGTGGCGTTTCATCCGTCTTTATATTCTGAGGTCGACTTTGTGTTTCATCTCTCGGGATCAATAAAATAAGTACCATCCCGAAACAACTGCCAAGACCAGGTTGAAATGAGAAGGTACTGATGTTCTTGCAAATAACGATGGAGGCGTTGTGTTAAGATGAGTAAAATGTTTGAATGTTTTACTTCTACAGATAACAGAAACACCATTGACTCGTGAACATAGCGTCATTCATAACGTATTTTTTCTAAAATATTTTCGACCACATGGGATTTGCTTATAAGATTACGCTTGATACGGATATGATATAAAACCACCAATATTCATATCCACACTTCCATCGCGATGTGAGGTATCATCAGTGTACTTCTCATTTCACTTGGTTTTCGCAGTTATTTCAGGATGTTATTCGATGCTATGGAAAGTCTGATAGAACGCTACTATTAGTAAACACGCCTAATATTATATTTGTTCACATATACATTAGTTTCCACCTTGTGCTTCCCAAATGTTGTCAAAACTCTGGGTTTTTTTAAACTTAAAGTTCAACCACAGAAATTGCAGACTACAGAAACTTTGTCCATTTTAACTAGCGTATCTTCTCTCTGAGAACCATAAAATCAACATCGTTTGTATGTATACGCGCGCTCACAAACACAAATACATACACACAAACTCACTCACAAATACACACACGCACTCACTCAAACACGCACACATACACACACACATACATACATACATACATACATACATATATACATAAATAATACCAACATAGCGATTTAAATATAATTGAAAATACACAAACATATATCTTCTTTATTATATGTTTGTATATATGCATATATGCGTGTATACATTTATGCATAAATGGTAGTCATATATTTAGTGTACAGCATAGAGAGAAAAATAATAATGATAAAACTTAATAATGATAGCAAATTGCTAGGACAGACATATATTTAATTTAATTTAATTGACCATAGTAATTTACTGGTACTTATTTTACTGACCTTAGAAGGCTAAAATTATAGTCACGTTTCGTGCTGTTTAAAATCAAAGCATGAATGAACCTAAGTAAATACCAGTAGCCATTTTGTTAACTCGGTACTGAAATCTCCAACCATCTCTCTTCAATGACCTAAATAATGAATGAATTAACCTTGACAGGCATCTTGTTTGACTTTGTATATATGCTTCCTGCAAAGTTACTTGCATAAAATTACAATTTTATAAGTGTTGTAAATCATTATGATACAGTATTTCTCAGACACACATTAAACATTGGTTCTATATAAATACAAGAATTTTTTATATGATGCTGAACACTCTTATGTGACTAAGAACAGAAATTAATAGCTCTTAGATATTTCGTTTTATATGTTAAATATATAGCATGTTTCCGGTCTTGTTCTCAGGATAAATGTCCGCTGCATTTTATTTAATTTGAAAATCATATAAACATTGTAAGAAATATATTAACTATACACTTCGTTTGTGTACTCAAGCCAAGTCTCAAAATTTTACCCTGGATAAAGCAATCAATCACTCAATCTTTAATTCGCGCTATTTTGATCAAATAGTATATCAGTCCACTGAAAGGTCGTGAGTCTTTTCTCTCAGGTGCATCCATTCGCGAGTGACATAGTTAAATATGGTCGATAATATTGTTTCTAGTTAAATACAAGATAAGGTTTGAAAACAACTTTCTATTTCCAATGGCAACAGTAATGAGTATTTTTTTTTATTTAAGCACAAGAAGATGGGGTTAATCGATTATACCGACCCTATTATTTGCGTAGTACTTTATCGACTTCAGAGATATAACTGGCTAAGTTGACCTCGGTGGGATTAGAATTCAGGAAGTGGAAGACTGGACACTCGAACGATTCTAGAAACTCACCACTATTCGACCAGTAATTAACCAGTAAAGCCACTGGTTAGTACATGTTTCTGGTAGTAAATATTTACTCCTAGGTGGACTTTACCAGTGAGAGATAAATAATAAATATGTCCATGAGTACAGTGCTGTGCATCAGTAACGGAACACAAATTGTCGATAAGTTTTAACTCTTTCAATAGATGGAAACAAATTTAAACGACGCGCCACAGGTACCAGGAAGGAATTGTAGGAGAATGAAGAAATAATCGAAAGAACAAACGTGCTTATGTACATAACCCTAATACAAATTTATTCACGTCAGAATGAAATGATATATTCAAAGACAGAAATGCTGAGTTTGTTTTGCTGCTGCTGTTATTCTTGTTCACTTGTTGTTCTTTTTTAATACTTGTCTTTTTACCAGACAAAGTTTAGTTGAGACAACATGATAATATTGATTTTTGGGAGAGAAAATAATCAACGCCTCATTTGACTGGTAATAAACTGACAAGATTTCATTTCAAAAAAAGTTAATTTGCTCTCCCCTTCTCTACTCCATCTATTATTTAATTATTTGTTCAAAGGACAAGAGCAAATATTTCCTTCGTGACATATTGCAAAATTTCGATTTTAATATTCAACAGTTTCAAATTTTGTTCGATATGATTCCAGACAAATAAAAAACATCTGGTATTCAAATAATTTATTCCTAAGTTAGCCTTACATTATCATAGGATGGGGTAAAAACGACTGAATGACTCATGCTTTGTGAGGGTCATTAACATCTTAAAAAAAGTTGAATTTTGTTTCGATCAGAAAAGGAATGCAGATAATGAACTCAGTTTGGAGACAAAGTATCATAATACGGCTCAAAACTATAAATCCACAGTGGCAGATTGAATGAGAATTAGTGTGTTTCAAAGAAAAGCACTATATACCCCTACTGAATATAACAATCTAATTCCTGAATAAGCTTGTAGATTTTAGATATTTTTTAATGAACAAAATCAGCCTAGGTGAAGTGTACTGACTACGACAGAGTATGCCAATAACCTCAAAACCTACAACACTCGCCATGAATAGGCTGATGTTTAACTGATGTACAGACAGACATATCCAGAGAGGGATATAAGAAAAGAAAAAAAAGGATTTTTACTTACATATAACTGAAAGAAGTTAATTGGCTATAACCATGTTTAGAAACCGGCTCGCAGTCTACGGCACTAGGCATAGATAAGCCTAGAGTCCTCATTTACTTGTTGATCAAGATAGTTCTACAACTAGAACCAATATCTTCATTTCTTCCCCAAGAGCATAATTTAAGTGTAGTGCAATGACTTCAGCTATGAATTGAAATAAAGTGGTGGTCACGGTTCGTTGGATTCGGTATTTCACCGTCTACAGCCACACGCTATATTTGCTTCAACGGACATGGACGCTGACAATGAGAGCAAATGCAATCTCTCGAAAGGGAACAATGTACACACATATTATTATCATTATCACTATCAAGCACAAAAGTTATCTGTATTATTTTTCTTTCTTTTACTCTCACATTTACTTTCTCTCTCCCACCCCTCACTCACCCACCTATACACATACGTACTGACAGCTCTACCGAGCTAACGAGGGTTTCTGTATCTGGTAACCAAACCCGTTAGAAATAGTAACCAAATCTGCTTGAAATTGCATTACTTTCTCTTAAAAAATTGGACGATGTGATCCTAGATATATTACACAGGAAAACAAGACGAGAGCATCAAAGCATTTTATAATAGTTCTGCTCTATGAGGGATCAGCTGGAGATATAAAAAAAAAATTTGCGCTATTTTCTATTCCTACTAATCTCTACAAACTGTGAGGAATTATTGCAATTAAATAATTATTTAGATCTGGCTGTTCTCTTGTCGGTATTTGCAATATTTAAACACTGTGCAAACACTTGAGAAACGATCCACAGTCGCAACAACAACAACAACAACCACGATCATGACGATGATGACAACAACGACAGCAGCAACAACAATTATATCAACAATGACGAAGACGACAATGACGACAAAACGACAACGATGCAGTAGCAGGAAAACGGTTTGTGGATCATACATCGTCATTTAGCTGACTATCTTCATAGCATAGGTTTACTTAACCAAAGGGTGTCTAAGCAACACAATGGCAGTAGCAGCATGGGTTCAGCAGCAGTATTATATCAATGGAAGAACAGAAATCGCATTTGCTGACATGATTTGGAAGAAATTCTTCGGACTACTTCTAATTGTGTCTTCTCTTGATTTCAACTTTTGATTTATAGCTTAATATTTGCTATACCATCAATATCGATTTTTACGTTTTTAATGGAGGGAAACGAGCAGCAGCAAGTCGTCAAAATCTTTGACCACTTGCTGTTGTCTTTACTGCTGCTGATTCAGTAGACTTCACAACTTTACATGTGGATGATCAGCTTCATAAGGCCTGGTAGATATTTAACTACTCTCGATGGCATTGCATCATCTCAGACACATTAATGCATGTAAGCTATTTTGTAAGGATGTACTGCAGATTACGAACAAATTATCACTGTGAACAGTGATAACAAGGTAAATATGAAGAGAGGTTTGCGAGCGAGCTGGTTAGTCATTAATAAGATAAATATTTGTATTTAGTATTTATCTCTCCCTGGGACTATATTCACACATATGAATAAAACACTGAGTCTAACGTCAATCGAACCGATTGAAAATTAGTGTATATGTAAATAGATAAAAATAAAATATACGTTTTAAAGTTTATCATAACCTTATAAATTTCTTTTTGCAATTGCATCTTGACTACAATGAGAAAGATTAAATTTATTGGCTACAGATATGGTATAACACCCGCAGGATGACAACAAATATCCGATTTTAAAATTGCTGTTGTTACAATCTCTTTCTATCTCTAATTTTAGTGTTTTTCTCATATAACGGTATCTGCAATCGTTTACATGCTGTCTGTACTATCTTCCCTCTAGTTTTGTCTAATATTACAATAATTCTTTAAACAAATTTATTCTACAGAAATGTATCTTAGGTGTAGAGAGGTATTTGGTTACCTCTTCTCTATTGGAAACACACAGTGACATTAATAGTTGGAGAGCTCTTATTAGAAATATTAAGCTGTCTGTATTGTATTCACAAGGACATTTCAAATTGTAGTTCACATCATCATGAATTACCTAGTGACAGTGTGCTTTACAGCAAAATATAACCCACGACCCTCATCAAAATAAGACCCTCGTGCAAATTCACTCCGCAGTACAAACTGTACTTCACTTAAGCTGTTAATGTAAGTTGGGATTGTGAGAAAGTTACCAGATCCTCACCATCAAATCTGCTAAAATATTTAGCTTTTCTCCATAGAAATAGTTAACTTGTGCGAGCATAGTAATCGGCAATACTAGTGTCCCACCACGCATGGACGTCGCCCCACCATCTGTTTTCTCTTTCCGCTACATATTTATCAGTGATTTAGCTACGTACAAATTCAGTGTTTTGAAGGAATTTATGAAGAATACAATGATTCTGTTCTTCTTACGATATAAGTGAAATTTTATTGAGAAACGCGCGAATGTCCCAACATGGATTTCTCTGTGCTGTAAATGAATTCAGACAAATGCATAAGTTTACATATTTTAGGAGCAGTACAGTCGATATATTCAACTTCAGGATTTGGCTGATACTTATTTTACCAAACCCAGAAGAATTGCAAGCGAACATCTTCAACACCACAATCGAAAACTACGCAATCGAGGAGATAGGCACTTTTTATATAACCAAACAAGAGTCTGGAAAAAATTCAGAAATTCACAACAAACTTCTATTCTCCGAAATTATAAACCTGAGTTGTTAGGCCTATCTTTATAAGAAAAGTATATTCTTTAGGTTTCAATAACTCCAGGACGTACGCTTATACCGTTTATGCCCGCATACGTCAATGAAAAAATAATTTTCCTTGAGAAATGCTTGAACGTTGCAGTCTTTGAGTATTCCATTCTTTCCTTATGTTATAAATGTGAAGCTTCATGGTGAATCAATAATATGGCTATTGTTTTCTGCACATCCCAAGATCCAATATGTAATTGGTTAGATAGTTAGATGCTCATTTTGTGTTAATATTCTTTCAAGAGAGAATCTTATCGCAAATGGCTGAAATTCCACAGGATTAATAATCATCCTTGAGATACTTCAAAGCATCTAGCTATATTACAACAGCGTAATGATTAAACAAACAGCCACTAACTTTGCCAACTAATTTGAAACGTGATATATACATTGACAGGATAGGATTTTCTTTGCCAACCATTAGCAATATTGATTTCGTTTCTTTTGGACTAGACACAATTGTATTATATTTTGGGGAGTGAATGGAAGAGATGGAAATATGAAAGTCCAGGCCTATTTCAGAAATGGTATTAACTATTTAAGTGGAGTCAAATGACTTCCACCGGAGATTAAATCGTGAGGTCAACAGTGTGTCCGATGCTTCTTGATCTACTATTTTCATCTGCTCTTAGGAATATTGCCCTAACTAGTGCTATATGGTGGAGAGGTAAAATACTAGACTGCATATCTAAAAACCTTCTGCTATTAATTCCCTCCAACTACGCTCTGAATACTAATCTCATTGAATCGTGTCTCCTTGACTTGCTTTCATCTGTCTAGACTACGGAATGGATGAAATGCACAACATACAACAGAATTAATTCAAAATTTACTCCGCCTACGAAAATTTGTAAGGGATCAATATTTATTTTGTGAAGACCAAAATTTACTTAATACTAAACATAAAAGGAAACCAAGCCTGAACGCTGTTCGTCCTTTAGCCAAGAGTATTATCAGCGTATATAGCGCCGAGATATTCCACCTTCATAGGGCTGGTTGAACTTAGTCGTTGACAGGAAAGTTTTGTACATGTATGCAGTGCAGTGTCAATAATACACTGGATCTGGCAATACTTAAGATGGAGTTTAGACACTTATTCCGTTTTCAGAGTTTCATACACTACCTGCTTAACTGATCATAGGTCATGTGTTTAGATTCACTGGTGGCATTCTGATATTTTTGAATAGTTATATATTATGCAGAATGGAATATATTGTATACTGAATGTGTTACTATACTAGAATGAAACCCTTTATACACAGGGAAGTTACAAATATATTTTAGTAACTATAGAATGTACCAGATTTCTTATCAACGTTTAACCTTGAAAAATATTACAAAGCTTATCTCAAACAGTGGTTCGTTGACCTCTTATATAGATCTTCTTATATAGGAGAGATCTTATATAGGCGCAGGGTGCATAAAAGGACATACACAGATCGTAGCAGACGAAAATCGTTCGTCATGGGCGCTGGAACTCCCATGTGACGTGATTTCATTCTACTGAGAATCATCAGTGGAAGGCGTCCGGTCACTGCCTGCACGTCAAATCTCGCTGCTACGATATATAGAATATCAGTACCTTTTCAAGCACTGATGTCCGGTACCCTTGACAGACAATTCTGTGTGTTATTATGTACCAAGCACTTATATAAGGTTAACAGAGTATTCGGTGTAGTTTATATATGTGTGTGTGTGTGTGCGTGTGTGTATGTCTGTGCGTGTATGTATGTGTGTACGTACACACACACACACACGCATATATATATATATATATATGTATGTATATATATATATATATATATATATATATATATATATATATATATATATATATATATATATATATATATATATATATATATATATATATATATATATATATATATCAGCTCACCTGAATTCGAAACATCAAACATCCTTTACTGACCATTTGCAATATCTTTGATATGCTAAGTGAAATGAATAATTCAGTATTCAATAACCTTTCCAGAAGAACAGTGCAATAAACTAGCATATTCAAGCCCGTTACCAATGAGACTTAACCTAAGAACTCTTCTGCTTCGATATTTCACCTCTGCGTACAATTACTATAAGCAGAAAATATAGCTCAAATTTCCCATACAAAAATATTCAATAATAAACATGATTCTCGAAAGCAAGTTTTGCAGATTTAATACATGCTGTTAAAAATAGAATACAAACAAACTGGGAGTGTCATACTTGAGAATATAAAAACGATAAATAAAAGTGTTAAAACACACGGTTGTATATATATATATTTCTTTTTTTAAATACTTGTTTTTTTTTTTCTTTTGCTTTTCTTTTTGGGCTTTTTGGGTGAGTGATGCATTGGGTGGTAAATATACATTATATTTTGTAAAGTTTAAAAAAAAATTTTGAATCGTCATAGCGCAAGACAGTTAAGACTGAGTGTTATCTTCTTAAACATTCAACTATGTTAATATATAAATTAATAGAGAACGATGGAGAAATAAACAACATAGATATAAAATACTGTTCACAGATAAATGAAGCCAAACAAATATGAAGCGTATGACTGGAGAATATTACACTTGACTCAAAGCAATAATAAGTGAGATGACATTCAAGCTAAGCAAAAGCCGAGTTTTGTGGTACGGAACGTAACACACAACAGAGATTAAAATGGCAATTTGACAACATAGGGTGTAATATATATATATATATATATATATATATATATATATATATATATATACGTAAGTACGTGTGTATACATAAAGATATTAAGAAAATTATGCATATTTATAAATCAAATTTTACATATGAACATGCACACATTTACACAAAAATATTTTAATAATTTACATATGTATATATATATATATATATATATATATATATATATACATATATATGTATGTATATATATATATATATATATATATATATATATATATATATATATATATATATATATATATATATATATACATATATACATGTATATACAGAAATTACCAACACAAATATATAAATTAAAGTATAAAATATACACATTATTAATATATTCAGCTATGTGTAATATGAAATATATGTACATATACAGTAAATTTATATGCATATATATGTACATAAACATATGTACATATACATTTATAAATATATATATATATATATTTGTATATGCACACATATATTAATATACGTATATGTGTATGTTTATGTATATTCATACACACATACACACACACACACACACACACACAACAGGTGCCAGATATCTGACGAACAAATATGATGTAACATACCTTCCTCGATGTCGACACTTGGTGGCGCTTGAGGAGGTTTTCTTCTCCTACTAGGATCAAAAATGTATTCGTATAGCAAGCCCGCTGTAATGCCACCTCCAAAAGGACCGACCCAGTATATCTGAAATACACAAAAACAGAAATATCATGCATTTTACTATTACCAAAACACCGCATATATAAATATGCAGAAATAAACACATGCAGCACTCATTTGAATTCCGCATAGATTTGTACTAGGAAAGTTTTAGCTTCGTTTAGATTTTATACCACTGGATGGTGTTATGCGTTTTTGCTTTTATTCATCAACGTGCATTCGATTATTACATATATTTAAGCATTCATATATATATAAATTCATACATATATAGATACATACATAAATAGGGAGACCAGTATATATACGTAAGTGTGCATAGAGAATTTATAAACATATATATATATATATATATATATATATATATATATATATATATATATATATATATCATAAGATAAAATAAAGAGACGTATTCTCACGTTCTAATATCACACAGATACAGACCCAAAACAAGTAATACATTGCTACAGCATTTACACATGCACATACACAGTTATTTCCAGTCAATCATAGATACATGTATATACTCACACGCACCTCACACCCAAATATATAAGTTCATATATATCCAAAGAAACGCATATGCACTCATTTATACAAAGGTATAGAAAAAAAATAATACCATAAATAAACACATAAATAGATGTATGCATGTAATGGTATAGATACACAAAATATCTGATGTACAATGAAAGGAAGTTATGCAGGCAAGACACTTAGATGTGACAACCGAAGCAGACTCAGTTGAATTAACACCGAAGATGTGACGCACATCATAAGCAGCTCCACGATAAAGTTATCATGACACTCTCTGTATGAAGCATGACATAGTAGCAAAATCATTTCACACTAGATTCCAGAGATAAGATAATTCGGGAGATCAAAAAAAGTTGCAGCAATCTAGAAAGCACACTTCAACGTAACATCAAAGAATATTGGTAAATATGCAAAATGTAGGCACAACAGACCAGATAATTGTTACGGATAAAGAAATGAATGCGCGCACACTCGTAAAAATCTCTTGTCCAGCAACCGTTAACGAAAATAAAAGAGATAAAGAAAAGACAATACTCAAAACTAACGAGAAATATGCAGATATAACCCCCGAAGTATTATACCTGTGATTACTGGGGCAGTTAGTTACAGAACTAATTACCTGTGTGACAATCTTGAGAAGCTAGACATCACAAAAACCAAAAAGTATAGCAATTAGAAGACATTTAATGAAACTCTGAAAATATGTAAAATATTCCACTTGAGAACTAAGTAGTTGTTCACACACACACACACACACACACACAGGTATACTTCGCTGTCGCAATAATTTAAATAATTTTAGAACATACCTTCCTCGATTCTTTTTTTAAAACAGTGAAACTCGAGGCAGTCAACAATATACCGTTGTGGGTGGTAAGAATATATTTACTACAACAGGAAGGGAAATACGAAGGATCGCTTTGGTTCAATAGTAGAACGTCTCTCACATTGACTTTTTGTATGCAAAGGGTTTTTTAACCAAGTATTTACACGTTATCATTCACCGTTCAAGACACACACCGCACACACACACCGCACACACACACACACACCGGCCTACCCTTCCACCGCCAAATATATATATATATATATATATATATATATATATATATATATATATATATATACAGAGAGAGAGAGAGAGAGAGAGAAAAGAAAAAGAAAGAAAGAAAGATAAAAGAAAGTAAGACAAATATATGTACATGCACTCATACATACGTGAACTTACTGATTCAAACATTCAATGTCATGCACGGATATACGCATACAACCAGGATTACTGAGTAGTCGTTGCTAAGTTCCAATGAAAGAGCTTTGTTTCTGGGTTAGAAATTAGTTCTTTCTCTATTGGTGAATTTTTTGGAATTAAACCACATCACACACTCACACACTTAGTAAATCCATACTTCGATAAGCGCAGCTGTACATACATTAACACACATACGTATGTACATGTAATACTTAATGCGTACAACCGTAAATAGTCCATGCATACATATACATACATCAATATGCGTCTATATATATGTGTGCGTGTGTATGTATATGCACTCACACACATAGTAAATCCATACTTAAATAATACAGCTGTTCATACATAAACACACATACGTATATACACGCATGCATGTATGTACATGTAATACTTAATGCTTACAACCGTACATATTCCATGCATACATATACATACATTGATACGCGTCTATATATATATATATATATATATATATATATATATATATATATATATATATATATATATACATATATATGTGTGTGTGTTTGTGTGTGTGTGTGTGTGTGTGTGCCCGTGTGTGTGTGAGTATGTATATGTAAGTGCGTGTATGTGTGTATGTATGTATGCATACATGCGTACACACACATAGGATTCAATGTGTTTACATACATACATTGGTGCATACAAGTAGAGACGTAACAAGGTGAACAATAAATACAAATATTATAAAAATATGCTTGCTCCGACTTATTTCAAACATGGAAAACTTTCATAGAAATCAGATTGAAAATTTATTTTTACTAGTATTAAGATTTCAAAAGAATCACGAAATAAATTCTATTGGTTATTGGATTTAAATTTATTTCCTTATTTTCTATTTTCATTGGCTGTGAAAAGGATTAAGATATTACTGGCTTGCTTCAAAGCTTGCTTCATCCTCTTCTTCTGAGTTTATTATTATTATTATTATTATTATTATTATTATTATTATTATTATTATTATTATTATTATTATTATTATTATTATGTAAGAAATGTTTAAATATGTAAGGAAACAACATCATCATCATCATCATCATCATCACCGTCATCGTCGTCTTCATCATCATCATCATCATCATTAGGATCATCAACCTCATCATCATTATCACTGTAGAATCTATCAGTTTAAATATTTTATTTCATTTATTTCCCTTTTATTGTTCCACAATATTTTGAAAATCGTATCAATAAATAGATTAGAAATTATCTCCAAATCGAATTCTTGCATTAAGCACACACACACACACACACACACACACACACACACACACACACACACACACAAACATACACACACGCACGCACACTCATAGACGAACACACACATATATACGCATGTACGTGTGCATTTGTGTAGATATACATACGTATTTATAAATGCATTTATGTGTAGTTCTATACATACATGTATATAAATATATATATGCATACATACATATATACAAACATACATGGATGCATCTACATATGCGTACTTTTACCCATAAATTTTCAAAGATAACTACACATTTATAGAGATGCAAATGCTCACCCGCATACGTGTCTGCAAATCTTTATATATTTCAGGCTTTAATATTATACACATAAACGTAATATCGAGCCAATATGATCAATTTAAAAATAGAACTAAGAGCACAAAGATCAGACTTAGATTTTCATCAAAAACTATCGAAACAAATACTGAGAAAGAATATGGAATATAACAACGATAAAGTCAATGGTAATTATCAAGTGGTGAGCAATAACTTTAAAATATTTGTCATAATCATAAACCAACTGCATTATCTGTCTGGATTGGTTGCTATGCATGCAAAATGCATTCCCTTTTTTTTTTGTTTTTTGCAAACATTTCTGCACACCTTCGCATCCATGTATCTTTCTTTTATTCTTTTATTCCTTTACTGGTTTCAGTCAGAGGCCGGGGCCATGCTATAACACCGCTTTTCAGTGTTTTCAGGTTTTCCTTTCGGTACACTTTTTGGTGAAGAAGCGAGCGTGTTGGGCGAAGCTTCTCTTCTTTGTTCCTCCTCTGCCGTGATGTGAGCTTATCTGGGATTTCAGTGAGAAATTTGCCCATTTCAGATCTCTTAGGTTCTTTGACAGGATGTTAAACAGTTGCAATCTACTGAAACTCAAGCCGTTGCAATACTGGGCTCTCATGTGATGAAGAAGACGCTATCTTTAGTATTATGTAGTGACGTCCAGTTCGGTGGTTGGTATAGCTATTAAGTCCAAAGTTGGGAGCTAGATCTTCCAAGTTCTTTCATATGTATGTCATTGCATACCTTCTCCTAGCCTCTCCCAGTAGCTCCTCTGTTTCACCGAATCCATATTCTTTGTGCAGTGGAGCTGTATTGCCTCAAATCCGCCACCAATTTGACGCTCTGCGGCGACTATAGTTGGGAACAGTAATCCAGACGACTGAGGACAATTGTCCTCCATTGGAGTAGCAAGGTACCCTTATTTCATGCTCTGAATAATCGAGGGATCCATCTAGCTACTCGTCTGCACAGTGTTGCTATCTTGGCAATATGCACATGGAATGTTGCATCACTACTCATGTGGATTCTCAGGACACGCACCTATTCTAACTCTGAGACTGCATTTCCCCCTAGTTTTATGTATTTCGACTGTAGTCTGTTTGTGTGTGTGTGTGTGTGTTCGTGCGCGTGTGTATATATATATATATATATATATATATATATATATATATATATATATATATATATATATACATTTATACATACATAGTTTTAAATAGTTATAGAAATATATAGATACAGAATGATGGAAAAGAGAGTAATTGGAGAAATTAATCAATATGCACAAACGAAACAGCAATATAGGAGTTATTACCCACATTTCAATTATCGAAGGAATTACACCATACAGTATTTTCTTTGCTTATATTTCTGCTGATGAAATTTATTTTTCTTTCCTATGTAATATATCCTATATAATATCCTATATAATATCCTATATAATATCCTAATGATGAGCAGTGCTTTGTCACAGAATAAAATGAATGTCTGCTAACTAATTTTATTAACTAATATTTGGGAGCACTGGCAATTTATAAACTTTATATTAATATAAAGCCAAACCTCATTAGATTTACTACAACGGCTGCATTAATATATGCCAGCGTGTAGAGTTATATGTAACAAATTAATGATGCTTGGATTCTAATCATTATATTTTTTGATGAATTCCTACTAAAGAGTATTCAATACAAAGTGATTAATACTTTTCAAAATGCATAGTCTATAATCACTGTCAATCTCTGGACTGAACTTTCTTCCAATGCACCTCCAAGTATACATTGCTTTCGACTCACAAAGTTCAACCCCGTCATACAATTCGAAGTAATATGTAGTCACTACGCTTAACACAAAATAATTCTCGTAAAATAGCAAAGAGTTCGTCGCGTGTATAATAAAATTAATGTCGGAACTATTATGTCACTCGAGTTCTAAAGCTCTCTCAGGAACAGATTTCATTCCATGCATTTCAAACAGCAAAAATGTACCATAGTGCTTATTAGTTGTATCACTTAACTACTTGGTGGTAAATAAACTCTTATTCTATAACGCAAGAAAAGTGGCCTGTCTCATGTCTAAGATGCTGTTATCTAATGTTATGTTATTGATCATACCTATCTCCATTATTACCGGATTTACTAATCCATATTTAACGTGGCAAGAAATTTATAAGTATGATCTTTGAAAGTAATAGCAAAGATTATGTATTGTCTGTTTTAGGCCAGAAATTATTAGTTTTACTTCTAAATCAGTGGCATTGAAATATCGTTATAAAGTTGCCTTGGACGGGCTAAAATGAGTTCCAGATATATTCTTGGTTTTGCCGGAAGAAATCATGTTTATTTGGAGTTTTATTTGTTTATTTATTTATTTTGTTAAATAATTGCATGAACATTTTTGAAAATTGTTGGGTGATGCTTAAATCTTAACTCTTTGCAACGTGAGGGCAGATTCAGAGGATTTTTGGACTGTATTCTTGGAGAGTATTTACCACATTTACCTCGGTTTCCTTTATTCACTTTACTGAAACTTTAGTCTTTTTAATCATACTTCTAATATACTCGCTTTGCTGCTGGTGTCGAGTTTTTCTTTGCAGAAAATTTCAGACGTTCCACTATTTTCAATTTTTGCATATCTATGCATGAATAGTTCCTGACAAACCCTGGATGAATATTTGTATTGTTGAATGCCTGCTTTTAGAAATGTTGGAAAAACGTTCAGTATGTCAATTGAAACAGTGAGTTTTATATTTCTTATTGTTCAAATGATTGACGTAAGAAGCGTAGGAGAATAGATAAATAGAAATATTAGGAAACACAAAGAAAGAGGATTAGCTAATGACATACAGAGTTAATTGGTTAACGGAAAAGTGTTAGAAAATGTGTGATGCAGTCAGGTACACATTGCTATGCCAAGAACTTTTGATGTCTTCATGTCTTCAATACTATGTGTACGAAACACACATGACAGAAGAATATTTAGGATTAGTAAATATTAGGCTGTATCACATGAAATGTCGTATTTGAAAGGTAACAACATGTTTCAGAAGTGTTAGAGAACTACTGATTTATTTAATCAAAGTATGATCCATGTTCATTTATGACGTTTACCCAACGTTTGTCTATGTCATATATTAAAACAAAATTCATCTTTTGCTGTGATAAACTGTCCGAATGCTTCAATTATCTCTTCTCTATTTAAGACTGTTTTATTGCTTATGAAAAGTTCAAAATACTTAAATAAGTGATGGATCAGTAGGAGAGATATCAGGAGAATAGGGAGGGTGTTCCAAATCTCATAATTAATTCAGGCTTTGCAACTTTTGGACCGTGGCTTGAGGAGTGTGAGGACGTGCATTGTTGTGGAGCAAAATTGGGCCATCTCTATTCACTAGTCTGGGTTGCTTCTTTTTCAAATTCTCATGCATACAATCAATTTCCTGGTAATATGATGTTGCTGTTACCGTTTCTTCTTGTTGCAAAAATGAATAATGAATAATTTCCTTCGCAGACCACCATAGAGTGACCACTAACTTTTTAGGGTACAATGGTGGGTTTGGGTAGTGTTCATGTGACTCTGCATCTAATCACTGTCCTGTTCTCCTTCTGTTGTCAAAGAGTATTCATTTCTAATCGCAAGTAATGATTTGATGCAAAGATTTTTGTAATGTTGTCAGGATTTTGGTTCACCTTAGAAAGAGGAAATTCACATATTCAAGGTGCCCCAAAAGTCACAAGTTTGCCTTTCTTAAATATTAGTTAATTGAAATAAGTTTTCTTTTGTAGATAATGAAAAAATAAAAATATTTAGGTATCAATGTAAGCCTTCTTATTAGAGACTAGAGATTCCCACGGCACTCAGAAAAATGCCGTACATTATTATCCAAATAAAATTAGATTTTCTCAGTAGATATCCTTTATGGAAGACGTTAATTGTTTCAATAGATGCTGCCCTGTCTCACACATAAAATATATACATTTTATTAAAGTATTTTTCAAAACTTGCCTATAGCTTTCTATGAAGAAATATTGAACAAGCAATTGACTAAAATATTTTACTTCGTACAAAATGGATTTGCCATTTCCTGAAATGTGGTTAGATAATTGCTTCAACTATTGGCACAAGGTTATATAATGAAAAGCTAAACTTACTCACGGCCATAGAAAATATTATATTACTCTCGAACATAGGCGTTTGGAAAAAGAGGAGAGAGTGTCTAGGTATATTTCTTAATCTATCTCGGACAAATGTTTCCCCTTTTATAACAGCTTGAAACAATGAAACTCATGCCAAGTGAAGAAATTAATATCATAAACGACGTCACACCGATAACAATAAAACAATAAAAGTAGAATTAGTCGCAACTCCTTAGCCACACTATGACGGGGATTCCGAAAGTGCACATGCAATAACACACATTACGTGACGCAAATTAAATGTATAAAAATATGACACATTTATATCCCACCAGTTTCTTTTAAGCATATATTTTGTTTTGTTAACTAACAGCAGCAACAATGATAATGAGGGTTAAGTATTTTGAGGCGGGATGTTTCGAAAAGACGTCAGCATGTGATAGGTGGATTCTATTACTCATAAAGATTTTCTGCTGGAGCAGTAGGTAACGAAAGACTCATCAAATATTCAATGTTAAGACTGTTTGCAGAAGGAAAATATTCATGGTGGTGATGAAGAGTTAAAAGTATAGTCTTTACCTAATATAGCAAACAGCCGAATCAAAGACAGAGAATCTATTGAATTCATGCGGGAGTTACTGCGTGCCCGTCAACTTGCTAGAAATATCAGAAAACTATCCTTCAAATCACATTCTATCATTTGGACACATAACAGACCTGTTGAAAAAGTAAAATAGAAAATAACAAATCATCTTCACTGGAATACCTCTGATTACAGGTTTTCCTAATCAGAATTGACCCTGGGACGCAGCAACAACTTAAGTGAAGTTGAATTGGATTGTTGTGTTTTAAATGTATTTATTTACTATTGGCAGGATGCAATGCAGGTGACGCAGCTTCGACACCTTTCCGATTCAATGATCTGCAGTTTCCCCACTAATGGAATACTAACTTCTATTTCATAATTCGAGAAATTGTCACTTGATACATCAATTCACTACAAAATCCTCCATCATTTTCCACAGAGCACGAGAAAAAATATTATTAAAATAAACATATGAAGAAATTAGAGATCAACGATTTGACATTGTTATAACAGAAGAGATATTTGTCACTCATGTTTAGCTGTTAGCACTGAAGACATAAATTTGATTTCAACTAACCGAGAGAGAGAGAGAGAGAGAGAGAGAGAGAGAGAGAGAGAGAGAGAGAGAGAGGGGAGGGAGAAGACAATCCATTCACAACATAAGGGATTTTGTTTTAATTTGTTTTAGTCAGTTGAGAATAATATCGGAGAAGGAAGGAAACAAACATTAATGGAGTTATTTATTCACGCTGCTATAATATAATAGTAATAATATCCATCGTAAGAATCAGTGATGCAATGATGCATGGGCAATCTTTCGATCATAACTTTTAGTTTGTGTTTCGACAAGATTCAAATATGTTAATGGAAATGATAGTTATACAGTGTGAAGTAAAGAAGCACGAAGAGATACAGAATTTTTTTATCAATTTGGCATTGGTGGTAGTGGAGGTAGTGGTGCGAATAGCGACGAGGGAACAACTATAGTAGTAGTAGTAGTAGTAGTAGTAGTAACAGCAGCAGCCTTTATTGCTTTATTTTTTTTACATGGAAATGCAAACTATTTTCAGTGAAGAAGAAAAAGTGGAAAAAAAGTTGATAGTTGTGATCTTTGTTGTAATAGCTATTGCTGTTGATGATATTTTGGTGTTGGTGGTGGTTGTGGAGGTTGAATCAGTAGCAATCGTGGTGGTGAGGGATTACGGTATGCGGTGGAGAGGAGGGTAGTGGCAGCGGTGAAGAAAACGAAGGTGTATGATGGGATGAACAATAAAAAAGATAAAAGATTACAAAAAGAGAGCTAAGGGCATTGAATTGAAAATTGCCAGATACAACTTCACAACGCAGGGTTTCATTGCGTCACATTTCTCACCTTGACCAAATTCAAACGATTAGTTGACAGGGAAAAAATAATACTTGAAAAAGAACTTGTGAGATCTGGTCTATCATAATCCTTTTTAGATGTATTCATTTGTGAACAATAACCTCATTTTCATACTTGGGTCTCGTAAAGATAGTCGGTGATCTAATGTATTATATGTTCCAGTTTAGCAGCAACAAACTACAGGTGTTTCGGCACATTATTCTAGAAAGTCAAGGTTATATTAGCGAATGTAATGTGCAATACTTCTCAAGATATTACAATGTGTGTGCATGAACGTGTATGCCATGTTTACAAGCATAATGTATCAGTAGGTTTTAGTTAAAAACTCATGGAACAGGCAAACGAAAAAATGCTTATACTAAATACAATATTTTCATGGGCAGATAAGGAGTGATACTCCAGTATCTTGGCGGTTCCCCATTTTATCTCAACGAAGATATCGTGTTGAAAGGTGAAGTATTTGCATCTAACTACGACATACAGCATATATTATGCAATACAGTAGATAACACTAAGTTAGACAACAGTTACTGCACCAGTAAAATACTCGCACTTATACATAAATACATGCTTACAAACACACACATATATATATATATATATATATATATATATATATATATATATATATATATATATGTATGTATGTATGTATCTATGTATGTATGTATGTATGTGTGTATGTATGTATGTATTTACAAGATATTGTCTAAATTCCGTTGCAAGACCTTATTTCTAAGTAGGAAGTTAGGCTTCCTCTATTTGCGAGAAATATATAACCAAGAACACATACATGCATACTCGCGCGAGCGCACACACATAAACACATACCAGCATATATACATAATTATATTTGCTTTTATAGATGATAATATGGCATATATATAACAACTTTGAAGTGCCTTCGTGTAAGTTATCCCTACATTGCTTTAGATTATTGAGTACATTTTCCTAAACTGTGATTCTCTCAGGGGTTTTTATGCATAGATATACACAAATATACACACACATATACAGAAGTATATATATATGTATATATATATGTATGCATGTATATATACATATGCATATATACATATATATACGTATATATACATATATATTTGCACATATATGTACATATATACATATATACGTACATATATATATATATATATATATATATATATATATATATATATATATATATATATATATATATATATATATACATATACAGGGTGCGTAAGATATTTGAGAACAGATTTTTATGTTTATAAAAAAAAAACAGCTATATAATAACCGATAAAAACTTTGTTTATCAAAAAGTGATATGAGGATAAAAATAAACCTTTTTTATAATGTTATTCAATGAAACATCTCAAGGCTGTAACTGGCTGGTTAGGCCACCTGGATTTACAGCTAACTGAGTCTTCAGTTCTCCAATTTAATCTTATGAGCTCAAAACTGGTCCCAAACCAATAAGGCAGGTTCATTTAATAGCCTGCCTCAACACCTGGACCACACTTTATCAAGCCACAATTTCATTCCTCCCTCATCCATCCAACCTTTTGTGTGGACATGAACATAAATGTCATTGGGTATCCTTTCTTTAGTCAATGTCTTACTTATAAAAATTAAAGAAGGTGGTCGTTTTGTGTCATCGACGCAGCATGCTAATACAACTGTGTAGTGTGTCATTTCATGGCCACATGTTTTAACAGTTGGTCTTAGCACCCTTAGATTCTACTGACTTGTTTGAAGTCGCATCAAATCTCAGAAAACTCGTCCATATTCTTCTCTTGCATTAATGACATACCTGTGAAAGTTAGAAATTTGATCTTCGTATACAGTGGGCATTTTTGTGCTATTCTTGCCCTAATCCTCATACAGAAGTTATTTCTCCTCATAAATCTGGAACATCATGATTTTGGCCCTTTAAAATCATTGATATCTCTATCCATTACTATAAGTCTTGAACGGTACACAATCATTTTAGTGGATACTGAAAAGCCCGATCTTCCTTGCTGTAAAACCCATGCTTTTAATTTGTCTTGTAGACCTGACCACTTTACCACTCCCTTACGGATGCAGTGTTTGCTACGTTTACCAGCTTTTAGCTGCTCTACTTTTTCCGTCCAAGGAAACAAGAAGAGCAGCTGGGTTATGTATGTTGGGGAAGGAAGTAAGTAAGATGATGTGAGCTTCCCTGACTGCCGACGTATCGTAAGCAATTTTTCGTAAGTCTGTGTTAACAGACAGTGATAATTCGGTTTGTTTCAATATTTTATAATTAGTAACACAATTTACTGTAATAATTTGGCTTGTTTTCATTGTCTTATTATTAACAACAATTTCGGTGCCTAGAGAATTTACCCAGTATGCCCGTCCATCTCCGTAACCTACGGCGCTCGATCTCCCATCAGCAATACGGCCGCATTAGGCGCAGGGCAATTTTTTAATACATTTAATGCGTATATGATTTTAGCTAATTGTATTCATCTACTGAAGACTTTTAGTCGGTAGTAGTTAGTGACGAGAAACCAGTATTAATGCTCTAGAGTTAAGTGATGAAAAGGAACTGACTGAGATTTCAACTTCTTTTGTATTAATTTACAGAATAAGAGAGTTTATATTTGGTTAAACCTTTAAGAAAATGGACATTGGTATTGTTTGAGTGAAAGAGCCCAATCACTTGAGCTTCATAAGAGAGAAATAACGTATGTATTGCGTATATTCACAATTTTTTTTATAGAGTAATATTTTAGGAGTAATGAATGATTTAACAGCTTATTTAAATGAATTCTCTGAGACAACTATTATCATTTCTCTTTCTCTTCACAGTTTAAAATATAGACTATTCATAACTTTTATATTAGCAGTGGTATTATAACTTTCATAGAAATACTTCCATAAACACTTAAGCACATATACATGCATTCATACAACAGACCACGGATAACTAACTGTGGACAGAAAGTGGGAGAGAAAGCGGGAGAGAGAGAGAGAGAGACATAGTAAGATAGTTAATGGTCAGCCTATTTATTTCCATGAACATTGCTGACCAAAGCTTTTTCGTGACTTTAGTTTACGTATGGAAGCATCAATTGCTGATAAAAAAGCAA
>NC_142930.1:20179573-20189573 GCF_046866305.1 Octopus bimaculoides | reverse complement strand
GTTCTTCCTCTCTGTGCCCCATCTCTCTAACGCTTTCTAATCTTTCTTTCTTCTTGTCTCTCATCTACCCTATACTCTCACGAAGTTCCCTTTTTCATCCTCTGCCTTTCTCTCTGTTCTCTATCTAAACAACAATCTTTTATGCCCAACATTATCTCCCTCTTGTAAGCTTTTTTACTTTTATTCTTTTCTTTTTTATGGGGGGGGCGGCGGTTATATTTCAATTTCCCCCATAACTTCAAAATAGTTCTCCCTACTAAGCCAACTTCTTCCTTGCGTTTCTGCATATCTGTTTCTCTCTCCATATTTTTTTCACTACATTCCGTTTTCCATAACTTCAACTATTCTCTCTCTTCGTCTCTATCACTCCCTTTCTCTCCCTCTCCAATTCTAATATCAACACATCTTCACTCATTTACTAAATTGCTGTTTCTCATCGGCTGCCTTTTCTCCCCAAGCTCTTTTTACTCCCCCCCTTTTCCTTCACTATTTCCCTTGTGTATGTCCATTTGCACTATTTCTCTTTCCGTATCCCCTTCCCTCGTCCTCCATTTCACTCTCTTTAATTTAAAATCACAACATAAAAAAAAATTGTCTGTAATATTGATGAAATTCTAACTTATTGATAGTTACGCTTGAATTTTTACTTTTCAGATTGAGAAGTGGTTTTATGAATAAAGAAAAATCATATCAAATAGACTTAATAATCGTTGGAATTTCTTCTTTTTTTTTCCATTTATATATTTTCGTTTATTTTCCTTTTCAAAAAAAATCGCTTAATTTTCATTTCTTCCTGTTTGTGTTTCATTGTCTTCTTTTCTTTTTTTTTTTTTTACATTTTTGTTAATGTCGTCCGATCAATACGAACATTTCCACAGCATTTTTAAATAAAATCATTTTAACACCCCAACTTAAACATTTTCAAATCTGTCCGAAAAACACTAAACCCATCCCAGATCTCTTTCAATCACTCTAACATTTTCTCTCAATATCCAATATTTATTACCAGCCTTCCCTTCCTCCATTTCTCGTTCACTAGTTTATCTCCCAAACTATTTTAATATTTCTATCTCATACTATATCTCTATCTCTCAAAAGAGCAATATTACCTGTATCTCGCAAATCCCCTTTCCATCTTACAATTTCATCATCATTTACTCAAACCCCACCCTTTTGTTTCCCACCAGGTTATTATCTGTTTCATTCACTCTTCACCTCTTATTGCTGTCTTTTCTTCCACGAGTTCATTATCTTTTACATCCCACATTCTCTTGTTACTATATGATCTCCTACTACTCCTCTCTTCTCCCTCATTAGGTCATCCTTTCTTGCTAGCCCCTCCTTTTCTCATTCGATCATTATCACTTGTTACCCCTCCTTCTCTCACCCTTTTATTATCCGTTATTCACAGCTGCTTCATCCTTTTGATTGAAAATTTCTCATTTTTATCTTTAAATTTTGATTTTCAATTTTTATTCCATTTCCATCGCTTTATATGTATATATATATTTTTTATTTTTTTTTAGTTCTATCTTACATTATTGCTTCGATTTTCCTTTATCTTATAATTCTCTTCATGCTTTCATATAAGACCTTTCTCTTGTCTTTGACTTTTTTGATATTTTTTCCGTTAATGAACGTCTCCCTTTATTGTTTCTATCTTTCACAAAGAGTCAGTCCCCTTTTAAAAACCAAAGCATAAATGTGAAAGACAAAAAGCAATAGATATTGGCTGACATTATACTTGTCGCAAAACACAAGATATCTTTATAAAATATGCTAATTTTTCAAGCTTATACGAGTATATTTTATTTACTCAGTGATTCCTTCATCACTACTTCCGTAAGAACGGTAAAGTATATACTTCGTAAAGGAGATCGGAAGAAACCGAAACTTTCCATAGTTATCTCCCTCACTTGTCATTATAATTAGCATATCATTAGAAAGTGAGCTAATGGTATCTTTGCCCGATCAATAAATTATTTTTAATTAGATCTTTGGTGCTCACTGCTTTGAGTATGCCAGGCCTAAGATTGTACATTTATGAACATTCTATCATTCTGTATACTCCAAAGATAATAAAATATGATTCATTCGAAATAATAATTCTGACTCAAAATATAAGCAAAAGATGAAACCGCGTATACACACATACTCGCGTCCATAATGCATGAATGCATGTATGTATGTATGTATGTATGTATGTATGTATGAATGTATGTATGTATGTTCTTATCTAATTTTTCTCCTCGTTGTGTTCTGTCTGTCCAACCCTTGATTTATATATATATATAACCAAATTGGGGGAGTAGAGCAGATAAAATTCAGGTTACATATGTCACCCGGCTAGTAGATACTTTGATGTAATAATTATTCAACGCGGGTTACTCGGCGAATTCTCATCAGGCCTCAAGATACCTCAGTTATATGAAGGTTAAGGAATTCCAAGTTAACTCGCCGAAGATTTATTCTGAAATGAGTGGGGTAGTCAGAAGAACAGACTAGAAATATGAAATTAGAAGAAAAAAAACGTAAAAAACAAATGCTTGAAGAAATAAGATGGTCAGTAAGAAGAAAGAGGGAAGAGGTCGAATATTTGTGAGTGAAGAATTTTCAAAAGTTGTTAAGAATGAAGAAAATGAGAAGGGGCGGGAAGACGGGGGATATACAGTGTAGCTGGATGCTGACTTTGAGGGAAGGGTCTTAATGAATATTAAGCAGAGGCCACTTTATTGTGTCTACAGTAAATCGGTACTTAGGCGCACCCATGCGTAAACATTCAAACAGACAAAAATTTAGAATAGATGAAATAGCTAGGAATAAGAAAAAAGAAAAGACAGAAGTTCAAATTCAGGAATGGGAGTTAGTAAAGAAGAAAGGGAGGGAGAAAAAAACAAAAACTGATAGAACTTGAAGGGGAACATAATAGTTCTAGTTATAGTTGATCGCTTACTATCTCATATACATATTCGCGTAACCGCACGCACACGCGTACACTCACGACATGCCCATAGTTCAGCATATGCTAATTCTCGTGGATCATATTTCTGCATTCTGTATGACGTGTGACCTCAACATTAGCCTGAAGAAAGACTTTTATCATGTTCCAGCCTTCATAAAAAAAAAAAAAACGTATATTGAACCATCTATCTTAGTTGAAGAATAAGTATCGATCGTAGTAAGCAAGTTTTTCTATCTGGGCTGCACACTCATCTGTTTCGCTCCTTAGGTGACGAAATATATTTTAGGCTTCAGAAGGCAAGTAATTTCTTAACGGCTCTTGAATCTTGTATCTGGCCCAACATCACAAAGCGAACAAAAGTCGCTGTGTACTATGAGTGTGCGTTGGCATCGCTCCTTTACTCAAGTGGAACACACTTTACAAGCATCGTACAGGGGTCCTTGAACGCTTCCAGCAGAGATGTATGAGACACTTTGGCTGGCCCTTTCGGACTCCTGACCCGAAAGGAGTTTTGAGCGTTGAGGTGAAGGTGCAAAAGCACCGTTTACGTTAGGTTGTCAGAGAATCACTAAGCAGATGCTATATGGCAAACTTGTTTGTGAAAAGTACCCCCAACAGAAACCAAGATTATCATTTAAGGATTGTGTAAAGTTCACATTGAAAGCATGTGAAATATGGAAGGTCAAATTGGAAATTAGTGCCTGTTATCGGCACACATGGAGGAAATAAGTTAAGGAAGGAGAGGTTGTTTTCGATGAAACACTCGATTTCCATTCAGAATTTAGGCGAGCTACTCGAAAATGCACTGCATTTTTTTGGAGCGTAGAGTCATTCTGTGGATAATTTAATGCCAATAATTCGAGATGGGTGTCCCTCTCAGTGTGTGGTGTAGGATGTGTGTGTGTTTCAGCAGTATTGACCCTGGTGTGGGGAAAAAACTCCACTCTTTACCTCACTTTTTGCTACCCACGGCTTGAACATACATATGTTCAATGGATTTCAAGCCGTTCTTTTTGGGATATCTGAGACCATATTTCCCAGTGAGTTCGCTCTTTACTTGAGTGTGATAGTGATGGTCGTTGACTGTCAGTGGTGCTAGCATTAGAGCATTCCTGAAATCTTACGAGCCCCAGGAAGGGCGAGTCTATATTCAAGATTTTAAAAATAACGATAATATAGATATTTGTCAGTTTTATAGCACAGTAGCGAACTCTTTATTCTCCAGTAGAGAGGCTGAAGTCTATTTCTGAATAAAGTGACTATGCTCTGCACATGGCTTACTACCGTATCGACTAAATTATCAGTAGCCATATCATACTATTGATGACTACCCAGAGAAATCCGTCCAAAGGCTGAAATATGTGTGATCTCAAACATCAAATAATGCACAAAACCAGAGAAATACAAACACAGAACATGCACGTAATTTAGAAGTACATGCATTAACGACTACACACACACAGCCAAATACGTATGCCTACGTGTGTGCCAGTGAATACACTAACACTTACTGACATACACACATGCCAGTATGTACATATATATATATATATATATATATATATATATATATATATATATATATATATATATATATATATATATATATGAACGCACACGTCCTTTTTTGCAAGTATATAAATATATATATATATATATATATATATATATATATGCGTTCTTGTCTCATTTTGTATTATTTATATATAAATATATAAATATATAAATATATATATATACATATATATATATATATATATATATATATATATATATATATATATATATAAATAATACAGGTATATTTATGTATGTAGTCAAATGTGAATACATTAATAATTACTACTACATGACATATAGATGTTCACATAAGAAAATACATGAGAAAACAAGCATACACTGCAAGAATTCACCAACACTATGACGCGAAGATTACCATTTGAAAATTTAGAAGCAGCATGTTCTGTATCCTGGATAAGGACATTAAGAGGCTTGTTGTATCTAGTGACATCTTACTTCAGAGCTTGACCAAAGAGCAAGTCATTGCCTACACGTTAGGACTGTAGTTTATTTACCATCAGGAGTGGAAGTCATAGAATTCAAATTAGGGGTAAGTCGTGTCTTTCCACAACATCTATGATGGCATTACTCCAAAGACACTAATGACACCAGTCGTTAATTTTATACTTAAGCTAATATTTCTAAAAGTTACCAGCACCATGATAATCTCTTTTAAAATTTAACTTGTTTTGAACATGTTGGCAGGGATATACTATTGATTAGACATGAGGTATCCAACATAGTAGGTTAACAGCTTTTAAACCCGCCAGCCTCACAAACGCCGCTGTGGATCCACTGTGGATTCTTTCGACCTCCACCCATTATCGCACCATTAAAGTGTTGGCCGCATTCATCGCCATGCTACACTCGACGAGATCATAAATCATACCCAGCGTAACTGGACGGAGGGGACGGTAAAAGGCCGGACGGAATGACAATTTTCCCATTCCGCACTGGTTGGTACTTGATCTGGAATGTTAAAGTATTGGCCACTCCCTGACAGGTTTGTGGTGAAACTTAGAACATTAGTGACCTCTGGAGTTCTTGGCTAACATACTACCACCCTGCTTTCTACTATCGAAGCAGAAATGGCTCGATGCAAGTATAAGCCCCGTGTATCAGAGTGGCGGTTCCAACGCGTCTCTCTCCCGCCATCCTCCGGCGTAATGCCTTTTCCCTTTTGTCCACATAGTTCAGACTGACAAGTCACTTATAACAGTTGTATTTCTTGAGACAAACAGTCTATCAATGAAAGTTCTACCTATACACATTGATAACCTAATGCATCGATAGCTAGATAATCTGAGTTTAGATCTATATGAGCCTAGCTCGAGCAAAGCTATAAATAAAAGCGTTCTGGTTATTTCTGTGACACAATATAACTAGGACTACATTGTCCTATGCACTTTTTTTTTCATTTTTAAACGATTAGGTTTGAGTTGAAGGAGTTGTAAGAAATGTTATGCAAGTTAAGCAACCACGAACAGGTTACTTCATTATTATGAAGTCGTCGGGTAATTTTCGTTGTTATACCTCACTGTTACAATTTACAATCGACTGCATGAAAACACATCGCTCTTTGACCCAACTACTACATTATTTCATACTGTATTTGTTATGGTCTCGTCTGTATTTCCTAATTTCAAACATTCCCCATGCGTGAGAACCAGTGAGTGGAAAGAAAGGATTTGGAAAATGTGTTGTAAAAATCCCCTGCCGACAAACATAATATTTCAGTGGATTCCCAGAGTCAACCAACAAAAAATGGTACTATTCAGAGCGAAAGGAAACGAGAAGAAAAAACAAAGCTACAAAGGGAGAAAATAGGGAAAAAATAACATTGACGGAAGAGAAAATATTTGTGTGGTGAAATGCGATTAGAAAAGTAAACAAGTGTTGGAAAAGGATATCTTTACTAGAGTTGTATGTGGCAACATGCCGCGTTAGGAAGAAATGCGCCATACAGGTGCAGTCCACACGCACGTAAGTATGAGTGTGCGTGCGTGTGTGGGTGTGTATATATATATAAATATATAAATATATATATATATATATATATATATATATATATATATATATATATATATATATATATATATATATATATATATATATATATACACATATATATATATATATATATATATATATATATATATATATATATATATATATATATATATATATATATATATACACACACACACACACACACACACGTTTGGTAATGTGGTTAGAAGTTTGCTTCCCAACCACAACTGTTCATGTTCAGTCCCGCTGCGTGCCACCTTGCGAAAGTGTCTTCTAGCACAGCTCTGGGACGACCAAGTGAGTAATTTGGTTGACAGAAACTGAAAGAAACCTGCTGCATATGTAGCGCACGCGCACACACATTTGAATAGATAGATAGATAGATAGATAGATAGATAGATAGATAGATAGATAGATAGATGCACACACATGTACAGATACACACTCATGCATTGCCTTGCCTTGAGTACTCAAATCCTGATGAATACGAAAGGGTGCCGTCGTGATATATGGCATGCCTCACCGCTTTTATATCTAGAGGAATCTGCCCTCTCCACGCCTAACCATATCTGATTTCTCCAGAATATTCTATATTGTAGCAGATGGGCTGAGTGAATGTAATAAAGTGAGAGAAGTAGCGCCGCCCCCAGTACATTAGACGTATTATTATTTTGCCGAAAGGACCACCACAAAGTTATCTAGCAGTATACACATCGCTCAACGCTCTTCATCATAAATGGAAAGACAATGTTTTATGTACGGTAATGTGAAGGGGATGGTGATGGTATAATTATTAGGTATATGAAGTGAGATTGTGAAATATTTCATGAGTGGAATAAAGGAACCAATATCGCTTAATACGGAGAGAGTGGTGTTGGTCTAACAATCAGTTAGTTGAAGTAAGAATATGAAATACCTCGCAAATGGAATAACAGATATAATAATGCCCGAGAAGGCACTAAAGACTCGCAGATTTTGGTTATAGGAGGAGGAAGACGTTCGGGTTGTAAATTTGATAGGACTTAAACTTTTGTGAACGCGGTTTGTTATCTTTATTGATAGTTGCGTGGCCTTTACAGGAAAAGGGGAGAGAGACCCTCCATAGTACAAAGTTTGCACAAGTTATTACTGATTTCATTTGCTTTGTCTCAAGAAATTACGGCTCATTTAAGGTTTTGTAGTACTGAGGTGTATCCTTGTTGGTCAATGACTTTTAGGTTAGAGGGTTTTATAATGATAAAACATAGTTAAATGTATACTTAGAAGTGTTTGAGTGTGTGAATGTGTGAGCGTGTTTGTTTATGCGTGTGTATATGCGTACAGTGAAGAGAATTAGGAAAGGTCCTCAATCACAATCTGTCACAATATATTTAGTTCATTTTCCCCATCAATAGGCCATATAGAGTGAAGGCGCATGGCTAAGTGGTTAGAGCGTCGAGCTTACGATCGTGAGCTTCTGAGTTCGAATCCCGGACCGGGCTACATGTTGTGTTCTTGAGCAAGACACTTTAGTTCACGTTGCTCCAATTCACACAGCTATAGAAATGAGTTGCGACGTCACAGGCGCCAACTCTATCGGCCTTTGCCTTTCCCTTGGATAACACTAGTGGCGTGGAGAGGGGAGACCGGTATGCATAGGCGACTGCTGGCCTTCCATAAACAACCTTGCCCGGACTTGTGTCTGGGAGGGTTACATTCTAGGTGCAATCCCATGGTCATTCATGACTGAAGGGTGGGTCTCAGCAGGCCATATAGCTGATATTTCAATATGCAATGTCCGACTCTCATTTTAATAAGTTATTACACCTGCAGTTGTGCACCAGAGAGTTATAATGAACTTTGGGCATTTTATCTAAGCCTTACTCATGATGATAGTGGTTTTTGTGACCAATGAGGACCACAGGGTATTGATGACAGTTAAGGAAAGGTGATTAAACTGCCATTGTTTTCGATGCAAGAACGTTTACGTATGTGTAAATGGGCACACGATTACATCTATAGGTGATTTGATTAATTGAATCTATTATTGACAGATCAGAAAAAAAAAAGAAAGCATGTTGTTCGATTGTCTTCAATGGTCATATGCTTCCATATATACATGCTTATACTCTGATAAGGACTTAATTTAGCTCATGGGTCACTTTAATATACATCAGTTATAATGTTCTGACATCACCATTTAGAAAGTAGTCGTGCAGTTTAAACGATATCTGTTTTGGCGCTTTCATCATATACTCAAACGGTTGTGGCTAACTGTGAGAGTGGATTAGTTGAATCGTTACAGTATCTCACAAAATATTTCGCAGTATTATTTACGATCTTTTAACTTCTTACATCAAACTCCGTGAAAGTCGACGTCAAACTTCCGTCCCTGCAAGGTTGATAAAATAAATAGCACTCGAGTAATGGCCCAGTGTTTGCAAACGTTCCCTTTCAAAGAAAGACAACTCATATGTCTGATCGCACAAAGCTGAACATCCCTGATCACCGAAAAGTCAAAAAGTTAATTTTAACTACCCAGACAGGTGACTCAATAAATATGTGTGTGTGCATATGTGTGTATATATATATGTGTATATAAATATGTGCGTGTGCGCGCGCTTGAATTTGTGTGTGTGTGTGCGCGCGCGCATGCATGTGTGTGTGTATGTGCGTGAACATCAGCACTTTTGTATATGAGAATGCGCAATATGCAGTGTGCCATATGGAAACTATATGATAATAATAGCACGAGGTTGTATTTATTGCACATACATGCATCTAATCTTCCATGGAGCTTCAAAATCCTTCTTCAGAAATATTTTACACACACACACATATGCACACATACAAGCGCACACACACGCGCGCGCACACATTTTATGGCTCTCTCTCTCTCTACCTCTCTCTCTCTCTCACGAATCACATCAACTTTTAAAAGTTTCAAAATGTAGTCATAAATGTGTATTATTTGCATGCCTGTACTTATGTAGTACGAGTATATATATATAAGACACATGCACTATACTCGCGCACATAAGGATATACGTATATGAGTGCAACACTCAGATACTCACACACATATGCACACATATATATATACACACCTACAAACATACGCACACGCACACATATTTATATATACAAATATATATTATTATTATTGTTATTATTATCATTATTATTAGAGACTTTATAGATACTGTATTTGATTTAATTCTTTTAAAATTTCTATTTTCAAAGTTGAATTTTTTTTTTTTAAATGAAACAACAAATAAAGAAACCACGGAAAAAATTATAAAATGGTTCAATGCCGAACCCAAGCCCAACCTCAACTAAATAGAAAGAATAATCATTAAAATAATGATTGAAAAGTTAAATCTGAAAACTGAAATCGGAATATTTAATTTCGTTTCTCTTCTACACCCATACATCTCACAGCTCTTCTGACCATAATAAAGATTTTCA
>NC_142930.1:20174573-20177073 GCF_046866305.1 Octopus bimaculoides | reverse complement strand
ATATATATATATATATATATATATATAATTTGTATGATTAAACTTTATGATATACGTACGATTCCATAATCCAGTCCGTTGTCTTACGGAAATGCACATATGCTATAAAGCTTCACATTTCAAAGTATGATTCTGCCTTTCTTATTACCATTTTATGTGGTTCAGACTTTGCATCTTAGATGATATGCTGATTGTTTTTCACACCATGTGGAATATAAAAGTTCACCGTATAGCTGATTACTAGACCCAAACTATCCGATAAGCTGTCGTACACTTCCAGCACACTGTTAATTGTGAGGGTATACGCGTATACATGTACACACACACACACACACACACACACACGTATATATATATACACTATACATCAAATGTAATGTATGTATGTGTGTATTCGTTATAATATATATCAAAGACACACTCATATGCGTACACACATGCACATCCACATCCACACACATATGCGCACACGCACGATCTGTGACATTCTGCCAATTTTAGAAATCATTATAAATACATATTAGCGCGCAGAAGGAAAATGGAGAATATTGAATTGCCAAATTTAGTTACGTTCCTTCGCTTTCTGTCTTTCTTTTCTTGTGTTGACAAAATGAAATCATTCGTTTAATCGAGTTTCCGATACGTTTTGAGCATTGCGCGTGCGCGTGTGTGTATGTGTGTGCGTGTGTGTGTGTGTGTGTGTGTGTGTGTGTGTGTGTGTGTGTGTATGCAAGAGAGAGAGAGAGAGAGAGAGAGAGAGTTAGAAATCAATATAAGGATATAAAACCTTTCACAATCTATCAGATGCCAAAGGTCATTACGCTGTCTTTAGGTCATGCTGACATTGCTTCAGGTGTATGGTAGAAATCAAAGAAATTTATTTTAGTTTCATTCGTACATATAACTAAAGATGAATAAAAAGGCAACAGCATCCAGTAGAGATATTGTTCTAAAAGAGGGAGCAGTCGGACGATTGGTACATTTGCAAACTCCTTAAACTAACTTCACCAGTTCCGCGTGTCTTTTATGATATTCGAGGCGGTAAATAGTACCCGTCTACACAATGTACCCTGCGTGTGTTTGTGTGTGAATATATTTATAGGTGTATAATCGTATAGAAATCTCTCTCTTCTTATCCATCTCTTTCACTTTATATATATATATATATATATATATATATATATATATATATATATATATATATATATATATATATCTTACTTGTTTCAGTCAGCTGACTGCGGCCATGCTGGAGCACCACCTTTAGTCGAGCAAATCGACCCCAGGCCTTATTCTTTGTAAGCCTGGTACTTATTCTATCGGTTTCTTTTGCCGAACCGCTAAGTTACGGGGACGTAAACACACCACCATCGGTTGTCAAGCGATGTTGGGAGGACAAACACAAACACATAAAATTATACACACACATACATATATATATATATATATATATATATATATATATATATATATATATATATATATACATATATACGACGGGCTTCTTTCAGTTTCCGTCTACCAAATCCACTCACAAGGCTTTGGTTGGCCCGAGGCTATAGTAGAAGACACGTGGCCAAGGTGCCACGCAGTGGGACTGAACTCCGAACCATGTGGCTGGTAAGCAAGCTACTTACCACACAGCCACTCCTGCGATATATATATATATATATATATATATATATATATATATATATATATATATATATATATATATATATATATATATATATATATATATATATATATATATATATATATATATATATATATATATATATATATATATATATATATATATATATATATATATATATATATATATATCGCATGACTTTTGTAATCTACTTGTTTCTGTCTTTAGACTGCGGCCAGGCTGGGGCACCGCCTTGAAAAATATTTAGTCGAATGTATCGACCCTAATACTCTTTTTTCAAAGCCTGGTACTTATTATGTCGGACTCTTTTGCCGAACCGCTAGGTACGGAAACGTAAACATACGAGCACCGACTGTCAAGCGGTAGGGGAGTACAAACACAGACGGAGAATATATATATACATATATATACGACGGGCTTGTTTCAGTTTCCATCTACCATATCCACACAGCCACGCCTACGCTTATATATATATATATATATATATATATATATATATATATATATATATATATATATATATATATATATATATATATATATATATATATATATATATATATATATATATATATATATATATATATATGTATATATATATATATATATATATATATATATATATATATATATATATATATATATATATATATATATATAATCATAAATATACAGGGATTAGCGTGAGTTGCTTCTCCAACATACTGAAAATTTAGAAATAGCAGTCAAAGAACTATGATTTCAAACTACAGTAGTTCTTTGACTGCTATTTCTAAATTTTCAGTATGCTGGAGAAGCAACTCAAGCTAATCCCTGTATATTTATGATTATAAATGGTTTTAC
>NC_142930.1:20159573-20169573 GCF_046866305.1 Octopus bimaculoides | reverse complement strand
TGTTTATTTTTTATAATTTTTGATTTATTATTAGTATTGCGTAATATGTTTTGCTAAAATTGCTGTTTCTTTTCAGATATCACCAGAAAAAGGTAATTAAAACTCATTCACATGAGAGATCTATCGGTCTTTCAAAGAGGTCAAATTGTTGGTGGTCGTATGACAGGCGCTAGCGTAACGAAGACAGTCGAAATGTTTGATCTATCAAGAAGTACTGTCTCGAAAGTAATGCCAGGCTTTGAGAAAGAGGGGAACACCTCCTCGTCGACAGAAAACTCCGAAAGAAAACCAAAACTTTGAGATACGAATACGAATACTTCAATAACCATATATATATATATATATATATATATATATATATATATATATATATATATATATTTAGACACTCAACAACCAATCTTGTGTTGGTGCTAGGTTCGTTGCAGAGGGTTCGGCCTTGCGACAGGTTGCATTGGGTTACATCATTCCAGCACCAATCAATTGTGACCTGGCACACACAAACTCTCACGCACACATATTATGTATGCATATATGATACCTGCTTGAGTGTCTGTCTGTATGATATATATATATATACCGTTGCTATTATGCAGAAGAGTCGTAAGTCAAATAACGTTGCTTTTTCAGAAAACGAAAAAATAATCTCACTATTCCACTTCTTTTTACATTAGCAACAGTTTCAGCTTAACAGTAATACTTTGTTGGGTGCATGACATCGTACTTCTATGCATGTATGATATTTTGAATCATGAATATTTTTGCAAAACTGTCGTATGTGGGGCTTACTACACTTTCGAAAAATGTTAAACCGTTGTACTACACTGATAATTTTCATCTTAAGCAGCTGGACATACGATAGTTTAACCAAATGAACCGGCTACTGCAAGCAAAATTGAATATTGTAAAAAAACACTTTGACGAAGTTTGTACTTGTGACAGTTTAACATCTGATATAAAAGTAAATTACTTTGATAATTGCATAATTACAATTTCAATATAGCCATTTACATTGGGGTTCTTAGTTACTGATGCCATTCCAACAGAGATTGGAACTAGTCATCCTGACTATTAATTTCTTCTCCAGTCTTTTACGATTTCTCTCAGTATTTAATTATGTTTAACTACTATGACATGCAATGGCCGTTGAAATCCATCGCATTGGTCTATTATGAATATCTGCATCAAAACCGAACACTATAATTTATCATTTCAGCTACTGAGGTGCGTCATTTATGTCCATCGGTTTATTCCATTAGAAGAAAATTCTATAAACACAATATAATAGGGAGTAGTTAAAAGTTGTAGTGAGCTGTTGAAATCTCAATGAGGGTTAAAACTATTCCAACTAAGCACATTTTTCTTTTATTAAAAAAAAACAAGTGTATTTAATTAGATTCATTAATCTACATATGTAGAGTTGGGGGAAAAAATAAAGTGTTGTTTTGTAAAAGACCAATATGTTAAAAAAAAGAAACACTGCTGACGGATCAGTAATATATTAATCATCATTAATCCTGTTTAATAAAGACTTTAATTTTAGTGACTTCAATGCTATATATATATATATCAGTGAAAGTTGAAAACAATTCGAATGATGCTTAATTTTAGGGTGAGATAGTAGTAAAAGACAAAAAAAGTGTATTTCATAAATCTAATTAATTTACCCGCTCAAGTTCACCTAGATATAGCGATTTATTCGAAAGTGCGTCCATAGCAGCCAAAAGAACAAGTCACTAACCTGTATGTAGAGGTATGTATGTATGTACATATTTACACTCAAATATACAACTATACATGAACACACGCATACACACGCACACACACACACACACACACGCATATATATATATATATATATATATATATATATATATATATATATATATATATATATATATATATATATATATGGTCATTGAAATATTCGTATTCGTATATGTAGATGTACACATATACATGTGTGAATATATTTATATGAGCACAGACACATATATCTCAATACATGCATTTGTCTTGTCTGTATGTGTGTATACACACACACATATGCGAATATAACTAGACAGAGAGACAGATAGATAGGTGGATAGATGAGTGTGTGCGCGTAAGTATGGATATATATATATATATACATTACGATATTACGTCGATTACAATCATGACTAACTCTTTCTACGTAGTTAATATTTTATAATATATAATAATAACACTATATAACACATAAACACACACACATGCATACACATACACACACACGGACACATGTATATACATCTTTATACACATGCATATGAATATATTCATATATACATGCCCAACACTCGTGTTAGCCTGAATATGATGAACAAAGAATATATATATATATATATATATATATATATATATATATATATATATATATATATATATATATATATATATATATATATATATATATATATATATATATATATATATATATATATATATATAAACTTTAGATAATCACATATATGTGCGTCTGTTGCTGTTATGTGTGAAAGCTTATACTATATAATTAGACATCAGTAATATTTAACTATATTTTGTTGCTAGTATAGAATATGAGGATACCTCGATGAAAATTATGATCGGTGCTTTTAACAACCCGCAATAAAGTTTAGTTCGAGATAATATTGCCAAATACTAAAGATGTATTGAGACTGATATGTACAGATCAAAGAGCTCTACCAAACTTTGTTCACTGAAACTGAAAAATGAAATTATACATATCTCAAATGGCTTGCCTTCACAGAAGAACAATTTTCAAATATTTATACAATATTTATGATACTATAAATAAATTTATATTTACACATATTCCTATGCCATACATCCACGCACGCACAATTTACACACACACACACACACACACACACATATATATATATATATATGAATTATACATAATACATATATACACTTTCACACATTTGCATATTTATATATACATGTGTGTGTGTGTGTTTGTACTTATATGCTCATACAAACGCAGACACAGATACGCGCTCACATATATTAATATTCATATAAAGTAGTAGTACTATTGATCCATTTTAGCCCAATATATCAATTGGTTTCGCACATAAGTGTTAGAGGAACTCCTATTCCGGTGTTCATCAGGTGGACTGGTAGCAACAGTGTGATGACGGCTACCTGCTACTGACAATTTAAATACCAGCCCTTCTGATTAGCGCGGGATCGGTTCTGCCTTTAATTATCGTGTGAGAAACTGATCGGTAAAAATGAATCTATGGTATTTTATGGCATAAATATCAATACCCCCATTCTATAGACAAGCATATGCCTGTATGTTCCGTCTTATAAATTCTTGGATGACTTACACGTATATTTAAATATACTTTTTATATACGAATATGCACAAATAAACCTCATGTTGTTTCCCATGGTCTTAAACTGTTTGTGTCTTTCGTCCTCTATATTCATATCTGGGTTGCTTGCCAGTGTGGTCAGTCACTATGGTGAAGTTTCATAATATCCTGTAGTTCGTATTCTGTTTCATAGCCTCTGGTTAGTATTCATAATCTTTTCCCACTGCATTGAATCCGCATACTCGGATCACAATGCAATCATTTACCAACACACTCATGTTGCTGCTTATACACTTTGTGTGCTACCTTGCTGTATTCACTCAAGAAACGCTTTATGCTTCCGTCTCCTTTTTTTAAAATTTGCCCCCCAGTTTAGATTTATCAATTTTTGATTTCATTATATTTGTTCTTCTGGCTAATTCCGGAACGGTTGTAATAAGCGATTCGGTTTTTCGCGTTAGGTTTCCATCCGTCAGCTACAACCAGCGTTCTTTACTTCAAATTTCCTCGATTTGTTGCATAAATTGGTCATGTAATTCCTTCTCTTTACAGTCACACATTCTATAGTTCTTGCTTCTGTTCTTATATTATATTGATTTTCTGAATGTTGGACATTTCTACCCAACGATAATATTCTTTCTTCGCTTCCTACAACATTTTTTCAGACCTGGTATCGCAGTATTAAGGATGATTCTGCATTTAGAAATCCTCCGCTTCTTTCCTTTCTTAGTAGGTGCAACTTGCTATTACTTTTAGGTATGCATTGAGAACAGCTTCCTGGTTCTTCTACCTAAATTTGTCGCTCTTTGCCAATTTTAGCAAGAGAGCAGGATATTTTTACACTGGCATAAACCATGTATTTATTGCTTTGATATGTTCCCTCCATTTAATTTTGTTCCGAATTCCTCTGTAGTAGTCTTTGGAGATTTTTTTCTCATTTCTCCTCTCAACATCCCTAGTTACTTGAACCGTTCGCTAATCCTCAGTGATTTAATAAAATGGACTTGTGGTAAGTTTATACCATCAGAGTCCATCTTCTGGTTTCTCTTCATGAATAATGTTCCACATTTATTTACTCCAATATCCTTGCTGAAAACTCTTACTGTTTGTATTAAAGAATCCAGGTTTTTCAAATATCTTTACATAGTTTGAGGTGACTTAGAATACATTAATGATGGTGGGGTCATGCGTGTATATATTTAAGTACGAATGTATGCCTGTTTACATGTACGCACACATACGCAAATATGTGCATGTCCGTACAAGTGTTTTGATAGGTATTACATTGCATTTGTGAATCGGCATGTGTTGACTTTGTGTCTCTAAATATCAAGTTTTATATATCTAAACATGTTGATAAGTACATATTACATGCTCGAATATCTTACATGTTTTGACAGTGCATATTTCACATATTTTGTCACGTCTTGTATTTGTTGTATGTATGTACGTATGTAAGATTGTGTATAAGTATGTACGCATGTATGAATGCATGTATGTACGTATGCATATATGTATGTATGTTAGGAAGGAAGGTAGGTAGGTAGGTAGGCAGGTAGGTAGCTAGGTAGGTAGCTAGGTAGGTAGCTAGGTAGCTAATTAACTAGCCAGCTAGCTAGCTAACTAACTAGCCAGCTAGCTAGCTAGCTAAGTAGTGGGTAAGTAGGTTCAGAGACATATATGGAAGTATGTATGTGTATTATGTCATACGTAAGTGATAAGAAGTGAATACGCAAAAGATGACTTAGCCTTTAATTATTTCGTGGTGAAGTTATCACGTAAGAAATTCGAATTAATGACAGAATTAAATTTTATTTTGGGACACTATACACTTCGACACACAGAATCATTGGTTTCATGTATGAAAATTCTTTCTTCAGAGATAAACAGAAAGCAACTGAAACATATAAAGTGGTGTATGTGTGTGTGCGAATATATGTATGTATATATATATATATATATATGTGAGTTAAGTCAGAGGTTTTAACAACAGTCTAAGGGATACTTGTATCCTTTGAATCTACTGGTGTATTACCTATATTTAATCATGACCATTGGTATTAATGCTCATAAATGATAGGTGATGGCAAGAATAAACTGAAATTTATCAATATTCAAGGAAAGCAGAAGACGGAGATATTTCCAATTTTATCTGCATTTTCTGCTTTCCTTGCATGTATAAAGATGAAGATATATATATATATATATATATATATATATATATATATATATATATATATATATAAACGCACACATATATTAATGTCTATGTGTATGTATTCATGCACACGCACACATGCACACACACACACAAGGAGAGAGAGAGAGAGAGAGAGAGAGAGAGAGAGAGAGAGAGAACAGAGAAAGAGTTATGGAGAAATGACGATACAGAGGAAGAGATTGACATGGTGAGATTTCGAAACTGTGAGCAACTCACCAAGGATTTGCTTTTAATTAAAATATTCCAAATATAATATGTTAAATTAAATATTTTAATATTACTAAAACTACAACCACCAACACAACTTCAACTACTACTAGTATTAATGATAATAATAATAATAATAATAATAATAATAATAATAATAATAATAATAATAATAATAAGAAGAAGAAGAAGAAGAAGAAGAAGAAGAAGAAGAAGAAGAAGAAGAAGAAGAAGAAGAAGAATATATACAGGTATACAATCATGCACATGCATGTGCATGCAAGCGTAAATGCATCGATACATTCGCGCGTGTGTGTGTGTGTGTGTGTGTGTGTGTGTGTGTGCACATATATTTAATTATGGCTCCCTGCATGTGTGTGTATGTGTTTGTTAGATGGTATGTTGCTTTATGCTTAAATATCTACAATCTCCTCAGGCACATTCACATGCTGCTATACACAATATAACCTAAGACACATAGTTAGATTACATATTGGAAATCCTCTTATCCTCTTGTGGAGCATAGGGCCAGTTTTCCGGTTTCCATGGTGTATATGTTCCCCACTAGCTGGACGGGATGCCAGTCCATCGCAGCTTTTTACTCAAGAAACAAGAAGAGAGAGTGAGAGAAATTTGGGGCGAAAGAGTACAACAGGGGTCACCATCAACCCCTGCCGGAGCCTCGTGGAGCTTTAGCTGTTTTCGCTCAATAAACACACACACTGCCCAGTCTGGGAATCGAAACCGCGAGTCCGCTGCCCTAATCACTGGCCCATTGCGCTTCCACAGATTATATATTAATATATACAAATAGTGATACATACATACATATATTCATACATATGTGCGTGTGTATGTGTGTGTATGTATATATATATATATATATATGTGTGTGTGTGTGTGTGTCTGTGTGTGTGTGTGTGTGCGTGCGTGTGTGTGTATGTATATATGTATATATATATATATATGTGAGTCTAGGATATTTACCCCCACACCATAGTCAATAACCATGCAAAGACAATTACCCCTGAGGACAACAGATGATGATTTAAAAGTTCTTAATATATTAGAGATGGGTTAATTAACCAAGAGGGGTAATTGTCCTATGGTGAGGGGTAATTGTCATGATACGATGTACGTACGTATGCATGAACGAATGGAGAGATGGTTGGTTGGATGGATGGATGGATGGATGGATGGATGGATGGATGGATGGAGGGATGGATGGACGGACGGACGGACAAGTATCTAAATATAACCATCAATTAACGACTGTGCCTGTGTATATGTATATATATATATGTGTGTGTGTGTGTGTGTGTGTGTGTGAGTGTGTGTGTGTGTGTGTGTGTGTGTGCATGTATGTATGCATATATATATAATTATACACACATATATATATTCTACATATATATGTATATGTGTGTGTGTGTGTGTGTGTGTATGTGTGTGTGGGTGTGTGTGTGTGTGTGTGTACGGAAATATACACACACAGTCATAACCATAAACGCACTAGAATTGTTTACTACTGCTGTATTCTGTCAGTTCTTACACTGTTAAAAGATCCATTATTCATTATTTCATAATTAATTTTCTTCGATAAATATTTATTGTTTCAAACAACAATGGAAATTAAGTTCGGAAATGGAGACAACAGTTATTCACGCAGTCGTGTTAATGGTTATATAACAATATCATGAGTTAAATTGGTGCATGGCAGCAATAAAGTCTTAAGAGATTCTGCCGGAAATTTCTTTACTAATTACTTGATTTTGATATTCCTGGATTTAAGAATTCTTCATTATTCTTAGTAGATCATTTTTATTGATCACATTTTCTCCCAAACAGCCAGTCAATTAAATTCTAATAACCTACCGTTCATCTCGTTGTCATTTTTTTTCTTCTGCACATAATTATCCATTACTTTTATGCCAGGAATTTACTTTCTGTGTGTGTGCGCGCGCGTATATATATATATATATATATATATATATATATATATATATATATATATATATATATATATATATATATATATATATATATGCATGTATGTAAATATATTTATACATTCCTTCTGAATGGATTTGGTAGACGTTGACGGAAACTAAAAGAAGCTTGTATATATGTGTGTGTACGCGCGTGTGCATATATACCTTTTAAATTTGTTTACGGGAAACGTTTTGAATATGCAAATAAACCTATTCCATTATGCTAAAATAGGGAGTGTGATCTTAAGAGACATGTGATCTGTGGAAACGCGCGTAACGATGCATTAAAATGTTGATAAATCCCATACAAGGATTATTATTATTACTATATGTATATATATTTATATATATATATATATATATATATATATATATATATATATATATATATATATATATATTATATATATATAAATATATATATATGTGTGTGTGTGTGTGTGTGTGTGTGTGTGTGTGTGTGTGTGTATGTATGTATTTATTTATTCATTTATGTGTGTGTGTGTTCTATAAGAGTGTTTTAGTGTTTTAGTGCATACACTATCAAAGCCACAAAATATCAGAAACTGTACCATGCCAGATTCAAAGTGAAACCACATACAACGAAATTATTCCAGGTTTGTCTTTCATCCCTCTTGGGATCAATAAAATAATACCTGTGTCGTATCATCCATCTCTAACAAAGGCATGTTTATATCCCCTTTGCAAAACGTTTGTAACCTAATGCAAATAAAAGAATTCAATATATTTTTATTGTATCTACCTCGTTTTCGCACGTTAGTGAACCCCGTATATTTTAGAACAGTTTTGATAGTGATACCTTCCGGAAGGAGTTTATCGCGCAAATAAAGGAAATAACTCCGATCAAGAATCGAAACAATATATTCTCTTTTCATAGATGAAACTGAGCTAAGCAGTGATCTACATTTGAATTCTTTTTGAATCATTTTTAGTGGATTGGTGTGTTTCCCGTTTATCTATTTATTTATTTAAGCAATGCGCTAACATGTAAAGAGATATAGCCAATTAAATCCACTGCTAAATCCACTTTCTAATTGAACCTAATATTTTAATATTCATTAATGGCATTTGCGGTGAATATTAGCTTTAAAATGTTACCATTCGATCGTATAATACCTGTGCCTGGAAAAACAAAAAACGCACAGGCGCTGCAATGTTTGTAATTATGAATTCTTCCAATTAATTTCTTTCTTTTTCTCACATCAGAAATTTCAGAAAACTCTTCGTTTCACTTTTGGGTTTAATTTTCATTAATTTTCATTAACACTTTTTTTTTTTTTTTTTTGCTCATTACAGGAACAATTTTAATTGAGTAGAAATTACTTTCGTCTCTGTAGACTAAGTATGTTGAGCCTATATTTCATTTGAAGTTATTTACGCACGAGGCTGCTTGAGGGAATTTTCAATATCTGAAGAGCAACAGTAACCAACAAGACACTTCGTTCCTAACATATACAATTTAGATCAAAGTATAAGTAATGGGGATGATAAATTTCACCAGTACTAACAGCGGCGCCACAGTGAGGCTGAATACTTCGTTGTGCTACAGTGTCCAGATCAATTCCAATCGTACGGAAAATTACCTGCAATGAACTGGTGACCTATACAGAGAATGATTTATCTCCACTCTGTTTTAAAGTTTCAGAAATCAAGAATTAACAGAGAAAGAGTATAGAGTAACGGGCTGCTTCATAGTCAATCAAAATAATTAGCAGAATCGCTCCAGATTCCACTGAAAGTTTCAACGCGTTCCATTGGAAATTTTTACTTATTCCACGAAACATTAAAAGATTTTGTCATTTATAACTTTAATGAGATATATTCCTATAAAATTGTGTTAAAATAAATGGCATATTTCGATTAAGTTCAATCCATATATGCACACCCAGACACACACATATACGCGTCCGAACACACACACACGCATATGCGCGTGCACACACACACACACACACATATAATAGTCTTGTTGTATAGGCATAGTTATAGTATAATAATGTGTTTGGTCACTTTGGCACATAATATATGAGTTGCGGTGAACAGCAAGAACAGTATTAACGTCGACTTCGTTTTAAGAGGTTTAACGTCGTCGAGAAAGTCTTGTCATTTATCCTTCTGGGATCGATGAATCAAGTACGAATCATCTACTGAGATCGAATAAATCGACAACACTTCTCACGAATATTGGAGGTCTTGGGTTGATGTAATCA
>NC_142930.1:20114573-20157073 GCF_046866305.1 Octopus bimaculoides | reverse complement strand
CCACACACATTCTTTCACCATGGCCACCAGTATGATGAACGCTGCCTTGCCTTCCCTGTTGAGGGACGGTGGTGGAGCAATCTGCACAATAGACTCGGCTGACAGGCGGACTCGTCCCACACGTGACAGCAGCCGTTCGGCATAAGCCCACAGGTCGGATAGATAGATAGATAGATAGATAGATAGATAGATAGATAGATAGATAGATATCACAAATGAGAGAAAAAGAAAAATGGATTTCACGAGATTCTTTATTAATTACAATCGTTTCGATTCATCTTGCATTGATCCCTGCTTATGTTGCATCCTTCTGTGCAGAAGTATCTCGTCAGGTGCCTTTTCAAAAGGTACCTCGCTCAATACACTCGGTTTCGTTTGGTTCGATTATACATGTCGTTATTTACCTGTAGGTGGTTGCCCCTAGGTTGCGTGGTTCCAAATGACATGTAATAGATACAGCCTATTGTTTTATATATACATAAACAGTTAATGGGTCTACATACAGTTGCTCGTAAATAAATGACAATAAACTAAAAGAATAAGAAAGTTAAAGAAGTGATGTTTAAATTCTCAGTCGCAGAATAATGCTAATAATATAGCCTGAACAGGATAAACTATCCCTATTTTTGCAGAGAAAAGTGTAGGTGGCCTGCTGTGGACGCCAACTCACATCCCCGTCATTACATGCGTCGATGCTTTTGCCGATTAAGCTAAACTACCCACCACAAATTCCTATGCAAATTAAGATATATAAATCTCACTTTATGAGACGCTCTCATATGTTAAATTCAAATTACGACAAACGTAAACAAACAAGCGAAGCTTGCTTTTAGAAGCCTTGAGATGTCTTTTTTATAGAAAGTTAAAGAAGTGATGTTTAAATTCTCAATCGCAGAATAATGCTAATAATATAGCCTGAACAGGATAAACTATAGGCTTCTAAAAGCAAGCTTCGCTTGTTTGTTTACGTTTGTCGTAATTTGAATTTAACATAAAAGAATAAGATTATTTTGATAAGTATACGCATTTTGACACATGATAACATATATATAACAACACATGCATACATCCAAGGTCTCTTAGACAGACAGACACTTACTCACGTCGTTACAGATAAGTGGATATTAAATTAAGTCATAAAATACAAGACAATCTTTTTTGGGGTAAGCAAAGGACATCAGCAGATTCAGGCCTTAAGTAGAATTTGACGGACAGACATCTCCATCACGTACACAACCCCAAGATTGGTTGGAACGATTTTTGTGATTATTAAAGAATCTCGTGAATTCCATTTCCTGTTCCTCTTATTTTTTATACATTCGTCGAACACTGAGGTAGATCCATGGTATTTATATCAATAGTACAGATGACATCAGACAGTCATACACAGTGAAAGTGCTTTAATCAGCATTCTATCTGGTGTATTTCCAAGCTTTAATTAATTACATATATATGTGTGCATGTATGTATGTGTGTACATATACGTATATATGTATACGTGTGTGTATATGCATATCCTATTATGTATATTTATATAAATGTACTCATAATTATGTATTCATTTATATGTATATATAATACACACGCATAGATGCACACACTTCTTAAATTTATGCAATTTTTAATTAAAATGTTCATTCTAATGTATTCAGTCAGTCAGTTCTTTTATCTCTGTGTCTATTCCCATCTTCTCTATTTCATTTCTCATTTAGCGCGGAACAATAGAGGAACTTCTACCTTTATTCTTCAACTGCTCATATACAAACTACACACAAAAATATATTCCACATAATTACAAAATATTCCTGACGTTAGGTAAACTCACTTATACACGCACACAAATATATACACACACACACACACATGTACGTGTGTATGTATATATAATTTTCTTACTCTTGTCATATTCGTTAATATTCAGCAAATTTTCGCATTTTTTTTTTATTGTTTGTAATTGCAATGTCACCTCATCCGTCGCACTTCTGTGAAATGAAGACATGTTATTATTACATCAGTTCTTTGTTGTTGTTGATGCTATTCTCGCTGCAGCTGCTGCTGCTGATGATGATCATCATCATCTTCTTCATTACCATTATCATTATTATTATTATTATTATTATTATTATTATTATTATTATTATTATTATTATGGTGACGATCTGGTAGAAACGTTAGCACGCCCGGTGAAATACTTAGTGGTATTTCGTCTGCCATTACGTACTGAGTTCAAATTTCGCCGAGATCGACTTTGCCTTTCATCCCTCCGGAGTCGATAAATTAAATACCAGTTGCGTACTGAGGTATATATAAAAATACTTGTATATTTATTTATATAAATCCACGGATCGGTGAGCTAGCAGAAACGTTAGCACGCCGGGCGAAATGCTGAGCGGTATTTCGTCTGCCGTTACGTTCAAATTCCGCCGAGGTCGACTTTGCCTTTTATCTTTTCGGGGTCGATTGAATAAGTACCAGTTACGCACTGGGGGTCGATGTAATTGACTTAATCCCTATGTTTGTCCCCTCTATGTTTAGTCCCCTGTGGGCAATAAAGAAATAAATACATAGACATACATATACGTATATGTGTGTACGTATGTATCATTATATATTTATGTATATATACATATTTGTATGTGTGTGTGTGTGTGTGTGTGAGAGAGAGAGGGAGAGAAAGAGAGAGTGAGAGAGAGAGAGAGAGAGTGAGAGATGTGAAGTATATTGGGGATACATCATAGCAATTAAGAAAGATGTTTTTTGGCAACTATTTCAATATATAAATGATATCAGAATTTGTAGAAAAAAACGTGTAGAGATAAATTGGAAAAAATATAAAATATGCAAACATAATTGAATTATGTTCCTTATACCACTGCGTGTATTCGTTAAATAAAGGTTCTCTGGAACGGGAATTTATGAAAATATTAAGAAGTCTCGACATATTTTCATTCAAACTTCTTCAACCCATTGAAAATAAACCTGAGTAAATATTGCATTGGTATGGGGTAATCTATGTGTTTTCTCACACACTTTTATTCCTGGCTTTCTCCAAATTTCATTACATTCTCTATATTCTGCTTGTGTCCCTCTCTCCCTTTCTTGATTTCTTTTTTCCTTTCCACAGCACGCATCTCTCAATGTTCTGTCTGGCTTTCAATTTTATCCATCCTTTCACTTTAATATTTTTCGTACACCTGCTGTTCTTTTCATTTTATCTTTCAACAATTTCCCTTGTCTCACGTATTTGTCTCTCAACCTCTCCCTCTCTCTTAGTTTTGTATGTCTGTCTGCAACTGTATCTCCCTCTCTCTCTCTCTCTCTCTATCTCTATATATATATATATATATATATATATAAATAAATACACACGCACACATATATATATATATATACATACATGTACACACACATATATATACACATATATTCATATATACACACATATATATACCTATGTATTATTATGTGTCTATATATAAATAAATACATATATATATATATTGACATATATATTAATACATATATACATATATACACGTACATATACACATACATACATGCATGCATACACACATACATACATATAAATACACATACATATATACACAGGTGTGAGTGAACAAATAAAGAAGTAGACTCAACATATTCAGATGGAGTTACATGTTTTTAATAACAGTTTGATTTAGTTCTACCCATCTTAAACTTTCGTGGGCGCGTAGAACAAATCCACCTCCTTGGATTGACTCGTTTTACGAAAGTTTGTTATGCTAAGTGAATCTGCTACTATATATATATATATATATATATATATATATATATATATATATGTATGTATGTATGTATATATGCATATATATATATATATATATATATATATATATATATATATATATATATATATATATATATATATATATATATAGTTTATTGTTTTTCCGTTATAGGTAGGATCAACAAAATAACAACTACTGCATCCAGTGGGAGATGCATATCATTTAGTATATCCTTTACTTTACTAGAAGTAATAGCTTGTCCTGTACTTTTCCAGGTTTATAATCTTAAGCATATGACTTTTCACGCTCGCATTTGCCATGTAATATACATATATATATATAAATTTTTAGTGTGTGTGTTACTAAATTTGGCCACTGAAGATGCCTGTTACCCTGAAGTCTTCTCAGCGTGGAGTTGCTTCTTTAGACAAGTAAACCACTGCGGAGACATATGGTTCGTTCTTTTGGTGGCGAAACTAGGGCAAAAAAACTGCGATTATATATAGTTAAAAAATAAAAATAAGAGAAACAATTAAAAAAATAATAATCAAAGTAATAATTCTTTCAGTTATAGGCGTAAAGATTGAAACTTTAAGAAAAGGAGGTTGCTCAATTATATGAATTCCATTCTCAAATTAATTGTTACGTTATCGACCCCGAGACGATGAATGGTAAAGTAGATGTCGGGGAGATTTGAACTGGGGACGTAGAGACCGAACAAATGCTGCTAAGCATTTCGCCGGCGTGCTGAAAATTCTGTCAGCTTTCCTAACAATAATAATACTCCTTTCTACTATAGGGACCAAGGCCTGAAATTTTGAGGGAGGAGCCCGAAAGAATGAAAGGCAAACTTGACTTCGGCAGAATTTGATCTCAGATGTAGTAGCAGACGAAATATCGCTAAGCATTTCGTCCAGCGTGCTAACGATTCTGCCAGCTCGCCACCTTAATTTCATTGTTTCACTGATACTTAATTTTCATCGACCACGAAAGGATGAAAGGCAAAGTCGACCTAGGTGAAATTAGAACGCAGAACGTAAAGACGGGTAGAATGCCGCTAGGCATTTATGCCCAGCGAGCTAACGATCCTGTCAGCTCAACGCCTTACTACTACTACTACTACTACTACTACTACTACTACTACTACTACTACTACTACTACTACTATTAATAATAATAATAATAATAATAATAATAATAATAATAATAATGATGATGATGATGATGATGATGATGAGAAATATAACTGAAACTAGCAAGATTATTTGTGATGCAGTTATGGTTGCTGCAGATAGAGTTGAATACAAAAGAAAACAACAAACAGAAGGTAAACAACCACACTGGCGTAGAGTAATTTGTGAGAAACAAAGTTAAAAAGACATTTAGAACAAGTTGATAGATTGAGAAGAGAGGAATTACAGAACGAAAGCATAACAATAATGCCGGAAAGAACATATAGAATAAGAGATAAAGGATGTGATGTGATATTGGAAGAATTGAAACAAAGAGTAGTAGCAATCAAAGCAAGACTGGAAAGATATGACAACAGAAAAAGAAAGTTCAGGCAAAACAGATTGCTAGAAGCTAATCAGAAGAAACTGTTTCAGGAACTAGATGGGCAAATATACGTAACAATGATACCAGATGCAGAGGAAAGCAGGGAATTCTGGAGAGGGATCTGGGACCAACCTGTAGAACATAATGATGAAGCGTAGTGGCTGCATGAAACCCGAGATAGGTTAAGAAATACAGAAATCCAAGAAGACATAAAGATAACTACAGAAATTATAAAAAAGCAGTTAAGAATATTCCCAGATTGGAAGCGTGCAGGACCAGATGGGGTCCAAGGTTATTGGATGAAAAAGCTGACAGGGCTCCAACAAAGGATAGCACAACAACGAGATGAGTGTTTGCAGGAAGGCGTAGAACCCAGCTGGAAGACAAAGGGAAAGACATATTGAATAAAAGACAGAAATACTGTCAGATCATGATGTAGACATACCAAATGACATGAATGTTGTGAGTAAAGGGGTTGAAAAAATCCCCAACTACTCTGAATTGAAAGTGGAAATGGTAAGACTGTATGGAACGGGAGAGAGTAATGTAAAAGTGATACCAGTGGTGATCGGAGCGTTGGGCTCACTCCCATTGAAACTTCGAAACTTCTTAAGGCAACTAGAATTCTCATGCAAGATTGAGGTCTTGCAAAAAGCAACCTTATTGGGCTTTTTACCTATACTGTGTGTAGGTAAAAAGGAATAAAAAAGAAAATAATAATAGTTTCAAATTTTGCCACAAGGGCAGCAATTTTTTTTTTTTTTTTGTGGAGGGGTCAATTACATCAACCTCAGTGTTCAACTGGTACTTATTTTATCGGCATCGAAAGGATGAAAGGTAAAGTCGACCTCGTCGAAATGCCGCTAGCATTTTGCCCAACGTGCTAACGATTCTGCCAGCTCGCCGCCTTAATAATAATAATAATAATAATACTAACAATAACAATAATAATAATAATAATAATAATAATAATAATAATAATAATAATAATAATAATAATAATAATAATATTTTACATATAACTTTTGCACGAGATTGACTTACGTTGTTCTGCATTATTTCAGGTGCATGAGGTGTTTGATTCATCCCTCACTTTATCTAGTCTGAAGAAAAAGCTTCCCGCAATGTAAGGACTTGTTTACGTAAACTTCGACACACTTTTGCGCTAAATATTATTCTCGGATCTTTATTAACGATGAGAAATGTGTATATTTATGTTTATCGCTCCATCTCTCTCTTTCTCTTTCTCTTCCTCTCTCTCTCTCTCTCTCACTATTACTGTGTATATACACGCACGCACACACACACATGCAAAGAGCATGCATATATAAATACATGTGTATATATATATATATATATATATATATATATATATATATATATATATATATATAGACACAAACACTCACACATACAGAAAAAATATATATATATATAAAGAGAGAGAGAGAGAAATAGATATAGATATAAAAATGATTGTCATACACTACATAATACATATACGACATTTATATATATATATGCATATATACATGCATATACATATACGTAGAAATACATATGTATATGTATATATATATATATATATATATATACACATATATATTACTTATATATATATATATACCCATATATAACAGTGTATGTGTATATATATATATATATATATATATATATATATATATATATATATATATATATATATATACATGTATATGCATACACACACATAACATAAACAGAATGCGACCGAGAATATGTAAAAGTGATAGATAGAGAGAGAGAGAGAGAGAGAGAGAGAGAGAGAGGGAGAGGGGGAGAGACAGACAGATAGACAGACAGAAAGACAGACAGACGGACATACAGATAGGGAGACATATACATACATACATACACACTCAGATGTAAGCTTTCTATCTGTATAGAATTATACTTTATGCCTCTCACCTAACCACTCACACTTCTTTATTTTTCTTTTACCTTTCTTCGATGACTCACTTAAATGTCGTGTAAACCCTATGTGGTATCACAAAATTTCTAAATCGGGTCCATTCATGTTCTTGTTGGTATTTTGTTTCATATCATATTGTATAAAATAAACATGACACGGTTCTTGATAACGCATATCAGAAAAACACATGTAACAGTAATCCTTAGTGTAAACGTGATGCTCATTGCACTACAATTACTAATACGCTGTAACAAAAGTTCCTCCTCTACCTCCTCCTCCTTCTCCTCTTCCTTCTCCTCCTCCTCCTCCTACTACTACTACCACTAATAATAATAATCCTTTCTACTGAATGCACAATACCTCAAATTTGGGGGACGGGATTAAGTCGATAACATCGACCCCAGTGTGTAACTGGTGCTTATTTTATCAACCCCGAAAGGATGAAAGGCAAAGTCGACCTTGGCGGAATTTGAACTCAGGACGTAGCAGCGGGCGAAATTCCGCTAAGCATTTCGTCCAGCGTGCTAACGATTCTCCCAGCTCGCCGCCTTAATAATAATATAATTATTATTATCATTATTATTATTATTATTATCATTATCATTAATTTTAATTTTTTCCACAAAAAAAACGTGGGAATGAATCGATTGCCTCGGCCTCAGTGTTCAAATGCTACTTATTTTATCGACCCCGAAATGATAAATGGCAAAGTCCACCTCGGTGGGATTTGAACTCAGAACGTAGCGACAGACAAAATACCGCTAAGCATTTCGCCCGGCGTGCTAAGTATTCTGCCAGCTCGTCGCCTTATCAATAATAATAATAATAATATTATTAGTATTATTATTAGTATTACTACTACTACGACTACTACTACTACTACTACTACCTATGCTGCTGGTAGTCCTGCATTAGCTAGAGCTAGAGGTACCAACACATAGGTAATGATAATAGTAATGATGTTGATAATGATAAACTTCATCATCATCATCATCATCATCATTACTCTCACCACAAAGGACAACATTGTGGTAGGCACCTCTATTATCGTAAGCAAAATCTACTACTTAACATATGATTTTCTTTCTTATCACACCCTCGTCATTCACCCCCATCCCCACATATATATATGTATGCGTGTATATATATTTATATATGTCAAAATTAATACACAAGATATAGCAAACGTTATCTAAAGCAACAGAATAGATAATCATATCCCTAATACATCATGTGATCAATTTGAGTTTCGGAGAAAAGTATTGTCCAACATCTGCAATTATACAAAGTTTGATGAACAATTGGCAATGGAAATCTTCATCTGAATAGAATATAAATTTTGTTCCAGAATCAAATATGTACAAACAGCGAAATAGACATCAGCAAAAACAAATGATACTACGTATATGTTTTTAAACTGGTAGAAACCTTTCTGTCGATTACAAACTAGAGGCTAACTGTTAGCTTAGCGAGAGAGAGAGAGAGAGAGAGAGAGAGTGTGTGTGTGTGTGTGTGTGTGTGTGTGCATGCGTATGTGTGTGTGTGTATGTCTGTGTGCATGTGTGTGTGTGTTTTGACTCAAAGTGCTTATGCGCGAATTAAAACAGCTTAATCATGGCTGCTGGTAAAAGTTTAGGCAGTCAAACAAGGAATAGATGTAATTCTAAAATGAAAATGTAGGCAATCAAATGCAGTCACAACAGATGCGACCATCATGAAAAAGAGAAGATTTTGGTATACGTATTCCAAGTTTCGATAAAGCCGAAAAAAAGCTATGACGTTTATAGCCGGAAGCCGTTTCGTTCAAGTTCTACCAGACTAAAACTAAGAGGTGCCGTACAAAAGAAACAATAAGAAGTAATAATAAAATGTAGAAATGCCCCTCTCGTATGAAATCGAAGCGCTGGGCTAATAAGGCTTAATGGTATTTTACATCAAGATACGGATCATCCGGCTGTCCTGCTCTACGCCTACAGCTGTCATCATCAATGATTGCAACGTCAACAGATAGATTTATTTCAAAGTGTGACTGTGTATGTGTATGACCACAAAAAACGTAACCGTTCCCACGCCGAGCGAAACGGCGGCGAACTGGCAGAATCATTAGAACGCCGGGCGAAATGTTTAGCGGTATTTCGTTTGCCGTTACATTCTGAGTTCAAATTCCGCCGAGGTCGACTTTGCCGTTCATCCTTTCAGGGTCGATAAATTAAGTACCAGTTACGCACTGGGGTCGATATAATCGACTTAATCCGTTCGTCTGTTCTTGTTTGTTCCCTCTGTTTAGCCCCTTGTGAGCAATAACGAAATAGGTATTTCGCCTGCCGCGGTCGACTTTTCCTTTCATCCTTTCGGGGTCGTTAAATTCAGTACCAGTTGCGTACTGGGGTCGATCTAATCGACTGCCCCCCCCCTACTCCCCAGAAATTTCGAGCCTTGTGCCTAGAGTAAAAAATATTATTATTATTATTATTATTATTATTATTATTATTATTATTATTATTATTATTATTATTTTTATTGAGGCGGCGAGCTGGCAGAATCGTTAGCACGCCAGGCGAAATGCTTAGCGGTATTTCGTCCATCTTCACGCTCTGAGGTCAATTTCCGCTGAGGTCGACTTTGCCTTTCATCTTTTCCGGGTCGATAAAATATGTTCCACTTGAACACGGGTCGATGTAATCGACTTAATCCCTTCCCCCAAATTCGAGGCCTTGTGCTTCCGGTAGAAAAGATTATTATTATTATTATTATTATTATTATTATTATTATTATTATTATTATTATTATTATCTTACTTTGGTTAATATACCCTTGAGTAGCTAACAACACTAGCCTAAAACAAGATCAGAAACAATTTGAAAATTTGAACCTTCTTATTGATGTCTTTGAGGTTCTTCCTTTGCTCTTGTTTACGTATTTCATACAATTGTCTTCAAAGTGTTTTGATGTTTTCAGTATCTTCATGATGTCCTATCGATTCAAACTTTTTTCTAAACACCTACATGAATATATTTCTTTTTCTGAAATTTATGTCAAACTTTGGGTCATATCGATATGTAGCTGTGTCATTTCTCAGTGCGTCCTCCACAAGTTAGGTGGTTTGGAGTTCTTTCATTTTCCATACAAAATATATAGTCTGCCCACCTTGCAAGAAAGCTAGGCAAGAAAACTAGGCCTGCAAAAATTGATAGCTCTTAAACCTTAAAATCAATCACATTGTCTCTGCAAAATATATGTGTATTATCTCGGAGACACTTTTGCTGCAAAAATCTCTGAACGTTTTACATGGCTTGATTATAAACTCCATGCTTAACTCTGAGCATAAAAACGGATAAAAGAGTTATCAAGTGAAACAGAGACAGCCACAAACAAGAAAAATGCCGTTGTTACTTGAATACTATACAAATATGTCTTTAAAAAAACTTTTCTTCTAAATTTACCAAAATTTAATTTTTCAATAATTTTTCAAAAATCTATTATTCATATTTACTGTTGAAAAGATCTCAAGGATCGAAACCGGTTCTGTAATATTCTTTATAAAAGTATTTTAGCGTTTTCTACTTTGTCTTTTTTCCATATATATCTACTCGTGTGTTCCTGTTCAACCTTTTACACACACACACACACACACACACACACACACACACACACATATATATATATATATATATATATATATATATATATATATATATATATACAACGGGATTCTTTCAGTTTCCGACAATTAAATCCACTCACAAAGCTTTGGTCAGCCCTAGGCTACAATAGAAGACACCTGCCCATTGTACCACGCAGTGGACTCAATCCGGAAGCTAACGTCTTGCCACACAACCACGCCTGCGCCTATTATATAATTAATCTTTTGGTTTCAAACAAAGAAGACCACTTGCCGATGCTCAACGAAACCCAATTCTAGTTTTCTACTGCTTCAAGAATAACATTTCGATTTAAATCTTGCTATATCTTTCTAAACCGTTGTATTTTAAAACTAATCTACAATTACATTTTAGGACCGTTTTCATTCCAGCCTTTTGCATTATTTGTTTTGTTTTTCTCTTTCACAAGTAAATTGTATTTGTTTCTAAATTTCTACGAGATGCGAAATAAAAGATCATTTCGCTCTATCAAGGAGTTCTGTACCCTACTCCCACCATTGGATTTCCGTAATCTCAAATATATGTATATATATATATATATATATATATATATATATATATATATATATATATATATACGTGAATGTGTGTGTGTGTGTGGTTTTTGTGTGAATATATGTATCCAAGAATGTATGTATGTGAATGCATGTATGTAACTGAGGACGCGTGTGTGTATGTATGTATCAGTAATGTGTTCATGTTGTTATTGTTAGACTGAGTATTCGTATGATCAAAGGAATTTCATTCGCGACAATCCCGTCGTTTTTTAGGTATGTAGAACTTACATTATTTCAACCTTGTTCTTATTTAAGGCAGTAGGGTGTGATTTGAGAAAAGTTTGGCGGTAATTTCTCACGTTGAGGCACTCAAAGCGCTTGTTTATGCGTCTGCATATCAATTATCTTATATACATATACTTATGTGTGTGTAAGTGTGTGTGTGTGTGTGTGCAAATATATATATATATATATATATATATATATATATATATATATATATATATATATATACAGAGAGAGAGAGGGAGAGATAGTTACATTTTTAGGAAAAAATATATGGGTGCGTGCACGTTTTGCGTATGCGTTTACGCCTGTGTGGAACACTCTGTATATATGTATGTAGACAGACAGGCAGACAGACAGATATATTTCTATTTCACACAGACACACATGTATACATTATAGGAACATAGAAACAACTACATTGGAAACTGCTTGAACTAATTAATATGCAATGCAAGAATCATTTTCTTATGAAATGCCAGATTAGCCTATGTTAAATATGTGTATTTAACATCACTTCGCACTTTACTTAGTTCAATTTGTCGGAAAAGAAGAAAAATAATAATAATGAATAAATCGAAAATGTGTAAACCATTTTGTTAGGCTCCACAATCAATCGACTTAGATTATCTCTTGCTTTAAGTGCATATATTTTATTTGTTTAGAGTAAATTTGTATCCATACTTGTATATACCTAATTGCAATACATGCGCCAATCATGATGTCACCAGGATGATATATGTTTACCTTTCCTTATAAAATGAGGCTTTGAACTTTCGTATAAACACAGATGGATACTGCACCATCTGTTTTTAAATCTACGCGAATGTTTACCTTTCGTTTTGTTTCATTATATTTACACTCCGGGTTTAGAAAAGAGAATTGGTTGAGATTCATACAGTTAATGTTGATTTTGAAGGAATATATTGGTGTTTTTTTCCTGTAGTTTCAGCTCAGAACTGCGGCCATGTGTGTGTGTGTGTGTATGTGTGTGTGTGTGTGTGTGTGTGTGTGTTTGTGTGTGTGTGTGTGTGGTGGTAAAAGTAGGTCTGAAGCGTTGTATTTTCAGAATCGAATAGCTACATAGATTGTTTAACTTAAGGTAAGGCAAACACTCTCAGCCGTGTAAATAGATGGTTGTCGGGACGTTTTCCAATGGAGTTTCATGGGATGAAACTTACAGGTTTTAAGTTAATAGCATTATAAATTGCTGCAGAAAAATGAATGACAGTAAGAACAATAGTGGCGCATGTTCTGGATACCCTTCTAATACAAATTCTTTACTTTCTTCTGTTTGATTAACAACGGAATTCTAAATCCAATGTTTATTTTATTTAGCAATATTCTTTGTTAGAACGCCCAGAATACTATTTAGCAAAGTTACTTTGAGAAATAGAAACAAACCAAAAATGAATAACCTTTTTTCAATATACACAAACATAAGATTTTTTCTCCTAGATATCTAGATATCCCGAGATGTAACTGAATTGCAGACTGGGAGTTCAACAGTTCGTTGTACACCATCACAATCACCACAGCATTTTTATGATCAACGCATTGACTGTCGCCCGCTAGGCTGAAGAAATTGCATATAAAATAAGGGCCCAAGAAGTGACAGACGGTACCATAGTTTCACAAGCTACGCTCAAGATAATTGACTAGCTTTGAGCGTTTAACAAACAAAATATAAAATGATCAGCATGAATTAACAAAACACGTCGTTATAAAGAAAGCTATAAAAACATGAACGAGCATTTGTTTAGCTGTCAGTGCTGATTCTTGTCTTAGTATAACTGCGAAGAGAACGGATCCTGTTTCACTAGACAGACCCATCTAACAGTGATAATACGAACATTATTGTCGTTGTTTCCATAGGACATATCTGACTATGCCAATCTATAATAAAAGGCATTCCAGCTGTAGCTATGCCTTATTTTTTCCAGAAATAATATATCTAGAATTACATAATTCTATTGTCCTTTATTTCTCATAAAAGAAGTAATGCTGACTGGTTATTGTTGTTGTTGCTGTTATGGCCTAGCTATTTCGTTTCTATCAGGTCAGGCGACTGCATACAGACTACGTCATTGGCTTGTAATACGATGATAATATATGCAGCGAGTGTTCTACACACCCAACGCGTTTCAATGTATGAGGTCTTCGTGGAAATAGTGTAAATAATTTTAAGAAAAGCAACACAAGTTTTTGTTTGTATGTAACAAAACTATCGAAAGTAAATTTTTTTGTAAGTTTCCCGTTTTTATAGACTGAAAAAAAAAATAATAAATAAATAAAAACTGTAGAAATATAAAAAAAAACACAGCAAAAACACGACATTGATTTCAATCAGTTATTTTTTACCTTCTTAAAAAGCAAGCAGACCAAATTTGTATTTGTTAATAGACTTTTTGATAAGCTTTAGAGAAACAAGTTGATTTTAGGCAGTTTGCCAGTGATTGCTTATTATTTGCATTTACAAACATTAGTTATTTATGCCATAATGATGATGATGATGATGATGATGATGATGATGATGATGATGATGATGACGACGACGTCTACCATTATTACTATATTGTTGTGGTTGTTGTTGTTATTCTGTTTTCAACGGCTTCATACTAGTTTCTGCAGTGCCACTATGTTCCTAAGGTGAGTTAAGTATTGTCGTGTGGATGGTGGGTGGAGAACTGCATTTGTTTGGAGCATCTGTTTTGATTTGTCGTGGTGTTTCTTTTGTTATTTCCGGTGTTACATTAGTGTTTCTAATGTCTGTAGCGTACAATACATCAATAATGGGTTATGTTGTTTTTAAATTAAGTGAGAATTATGATTTGTGTTTGTTAAACGAGTTGGATTGTGATTACTGCTTTTGTAGCTTATTACGATTACTTTTATATGATGGGTACAGTATTAACTGTTAAAAGGCTTACGATAATCTATACCAATACTAAGAAAGTAATTAGTAAGAATGTACTTACCCAATGACTGTTCCATCGATTTGTAACAAAAGCTGGTCCTAATGATCGTGCTGGGTTTAACGAAGAACTTGTATATCGATACTGTAAAAGACATTAACGTAATAAGATTTACAAAACGATGGTAACCAATACACTTGGAGAAGCATGAAATGTATGCATATACATGTACACCGTATCTCTCTCTCTCTCTCTCTCTCTCTCTCTCTCTCTATATATATATATATATATATATATATATATATATATATATATATATATATATATATATATATAAGTATCACTCACACATACACTCACACATACACACACACACACCACATACACACACCACACACACACTGATGTATGCTTAGATCTGCAAGTGTTCATTTGTATTTAAGTATGTGTAATGAGAAAGGAACAACGATAGGGTGATAAAAGCCATAAATGAAAGCAAAATCATCACGGAAATACAATTTCCTTCTGTAACTGTTTTACTTAATTTACTAGGAATATTGAGAAATACATAAAATTATGCCTTCAACCGCGACCATCAAAATGAAGAAGATGCATCAACCAAGATGGATACATTCGATAATAATCTTTCAGAGTATGAGCCAAAGGAATTTCAACATTAAAGAAGGACCTATCGGGTAATGTAGTTCTCTAAATAGTCACACATTCTCTGAAAATTAGATTAGATGGTCACAGTTAGAATCAGAGCCGGGCCGATCTGGGACTAAATATGAACAACAAAGGGAAACAATATATACCAGACGCAAATCGTTTTTAATAACTAATATAAATATACAATGAAATAGGTACCTAAATGCCTAATGTGGCCAGTACGATAACTTTAATTAATGGATCTATACTCTTATCAAGGGAAGATAAGCATTATCAAACAGTGCTTAACGAAACCATACTTTTGTAAAAGCGATATAGCTATATATTTATAGTATGCAGTAGTAGGATGATATCGGTTGATTTGTTTGGCATAATCACAATCTTTTGGACTATTGATTTCAACTGCTGGGTAATGGAACTGGTGAATTTCTTGTCTTTCCTAAGAGCATTAGCGAACAAGTATGTGCTTGTGTATATATATGTGAGTATCTCTGTGTGCTGGTGTGTATACAGAAAGACAGACAGGGAAATAGATAGAAACAATGAAACTATCGCAAACACTCTCAACAAAAACAATATAGACATCACAGCTATAACAAAGATATTACAATAGCGTTAATGTCATTATTGTATTGGCCAAATCGGTAGAGCGTCAAATCCTTTGCGGCCATTAATTGCTTCACTCTGTGTTCTGAGTTCAAATATTGCCTCAGTCGACTTTGTTATTCGTCCTTCTGAGGGTAGATAAAATAAATTATCAATGACATACTCGAATAGATTCAACTGATTGTAATCCCTCCTTTTTGTATGGCCCCCTTCCAATCACCAGGTTGTAATTGCAAACATAGAAAAACGTTCAAATGCAAAATGGGGAGAACATTGTGAAAAATGCCGAATGATATTTATTTATAGCTCTATACGTTGCGTGTTTAAATCCCAATCAAAATTATTATAGCTATCATTCTTCTGGACCTTGTGACCTTGTATATACATATATATATATATATATATATATATATATACGGTAGTACCTCGGTTTCCGAACAACTCTGCGATTGTGATTTTTGTTGTGGGCGGATATATATATATATATATATATATATATATATATATATATATATATATATATATATATATATATCTGGAAATGGCTGCGTGGCGTTCAGAAATAATAATATAAATACTATATATATATATATGTGTGTGTGTGTGTGTGTGTGTGTGTGTGTGTGTGTGTGTGTGTGTGTGTGTGTGCAGGACGTCACCAACAGTAAACAACATGAAATACGAAAACAAATGAGTTAAATGCGCAAATAACAAAAGGAAGAAATGGAGAACAAGACAAGTAATACAAAGAATACAAAGAACGACCCTACATAAGTTGTCGGCTGCCCATCTACATAAAATTCGACTGCGCAGTTATTCTTTCTGTACCAATATAATAGAGGTGGCGAGTGAAATGACGAAGGCCTTCTTCCTTTAGATTCAAACTTTATAGCTATATGCACGGGTAGAAATCGTTATAATTGAAACATACATCACAATTCTGATCACATGCTGATTGTTTTTCCCCTTCCATCCATGACCGTACTATCTCTTTTAAAATTATCTATCACGTTATCTAACGTGTTATGTCTTTACGATGACTAAGGTATGATTTGAAGGGAAATAGGTTGCTGTCTGTAGCAGATTAAACAACCATGTTGTAACTTTCTAGTTGATTTCTTCATAAATAAATATAGATGTGCATATATATATACCAGGTAGTTTACTGAAACCTGAGAAATGAGAATATAATTTTGATATTTCTCAGAGATAAACACCTAAAAATATTATGCGACATCCCTTGAAGCGGCGAGCTGGCAAGAAGCGTTACCGCACCGGGCAAAATGCTTAACGGTATTTCGACGGCTTTACGTTCCGAGTTCAAATTCCGCCGAGTTCGACTTTAGCTTTCATCCTTTTGGGATCGATAAAATTAGAAGCATTCAAGTATTGGGGTCTACATAATTGACTCACACCCTCCCACGAAATTGCTGGCCTTATGCCAAAATTTGAAATCAATAATCAGTAAAAGCAAAGCATAGTAGGGAAAGAAACAAATCGCTTAGCAGGATGCTTTGTACGTTGAATTCAAATCTAGATGCAACCAGTTTTCCTTTCGAGTAAGTGAAAGCTGTGATTTTAACATAGCAAAGATCATAAAGAATAAGCACTTGCATGGGGATTATAAATGTAATAAGTCTACAAAAAATGTTTAAATCGATTAAAATTGTCTCCTTGAAGACAAGAAAAATAACTTCATATTCAGTCTTGAGAAAGATAAATTTCACAATTTGAATTCATGTAGATTGAATGGGAGAACAGGTGTAATATTTGGCAAAAATGATGATAATTCTGAGGTTTTTCGTCGTATCGGTCATCATAAGCGAAGCATATTACAGTCATACATATCACAACTTAACAAGACTGAGAAAATATAAAATAGTTTTTGCAAATTAAGCATTCGGAGATGATGAGGGCGGAAACAATTGTAAATTTTGCATCAGACCATATACTTGAGTCGAATCTCAAAACAATCGCTTGAGCCAAAATGATTTAATCACAGGTAATCATTCACGAAATGAAAACAAACATTATCATTAAAGGCAGGGGAGAAAAGTACAAGATTTAAATTGATTAAAACCTGCATGACTCCAGGCTGAGCGAGTGAGTCAAGATACGGTGTGACGAAATTTTAATTTGCGTTAAAAATAAATCCAGCTCCTTTACACTTACAATAACCACTTCTTTATTTTAATCCCGAGTATAAAGAAACCGATAAATATTTTTTATATCAACGTTTTAATCATGATGACAGCTTAGTCAGAGAAAAGGCCTTGTTGAGTCTATATCACAGCTCCACTTTTACTTGCTGTTAACGTATGAAGACTTCCTTTACTGTGCTAGTGATTCTGGAAAGCATATGGACATTATTATGATATCCAGTTTCACATAAGATGTACGACATTTTTAATTAGCCAGAGAAAAGGTAATATTTTACCACCAACGTTGTCATGTTAGTGGACACAGCGTTGGAATGTCAGGAGGTCTCAGAACACGGTGGGAATATACGAACCAATGGATTCGCAGCTGTTTTTCCAGTATGCAGCCATCTCGATAGTTCGCCATCTCACTTCTGAGATTTCATAGCAAAGATTCACTTAAATTACTTCTAATGAATATCTTCCGTCTGTTAAGTTTCCACAGTTTATCCAAAATTACAAATATCAATGTAAGAGAGAAAAAATATATTTTACTCATATTTTTACTTTCCTATTTGGATCGAGATTATTATTCAAATACAATATTGGTTTTAGTCCTAAAACTTCTTAATGTAGAAATGGTATCATATCATATGGATAATGCGCAAAGACACACACACACACACACGCACACGCAAGCATGCATATATCAAACGACTGCTCACACTATTTTTCTCTGTCATTCTGTCGGTGTAGCACCTGTCTCTCACAACATTCACTACCTCCCAGTTTTGTTGTCCTCCTTCTTCCATCAGTATGTAAATCAGCATACTCACACACACACATACAACATTTATCTACAAACACACACACATATAAATTTGAATAAATGCGAAGATTATATATATATATGCTGAACAAAATGAACTTTGCCATCGATACTTTAGGCACCATCGGTTACGTGGAAAAGTGAGATTTTGCATTTCAAACTGAGAGTCCACAACGCAAAGATACACAAAATGAACAACAACCCTAACCCTAACCGTTCTAACTTCGAGTGAAACTTTTCAATGCTAAAATTTATGATCGGTTCTCGAAAGGAGCCACACATACACGCACGCACTTATGGATGCTTACATGCATATATACATGTATATATGAAGTTGTAGTACTTTAATTCAGGCATCAAGCGGATAATGATCACCCAGTCTACCTTGTCTCACTTAACGCTGCGCATATGACTCTCCGATTAATACCACAACTTTGCATATATTCAGGTTTAAATATCAACTTCATGCCCATAAATAATAATTTTCATTGTATTCTAAGTTTGCTTTTTAGACATGAGTCTCACCAGTTTCAGGAAGCTTATGATCTAATGTTTTCTTGCCTTTACAATCCCGTCATCATTGTCAAACACTATATCTAGGACTACGTTATCGATTTCTTCCTTTTTTCTGTTTAGGCGTTAGAATTTGATCTTGAGACGCTATTTCTAACAGGTCGACCGTCAGCATAGTATCTGGTTCGTTCGTTTGTTCAGTATGAAGAAGGCCAGGATAATGAATAGCGTTAACCGTTCAAGTGGTGCATTTGATCAAATGCCGTATTTAGTTATATTTCTGTACGTTCTGAGTTCAAAACTTGAGTGGCCGAAACAGTAGTTACATGAAGTAGTAGGATAGATTTCATTCACGTGACAACCTTCTCAAAATGTGTAAGCATATTCTAAAATAAGAAATGAATCCAAAGTTCTAAACCTGCATGTTTATTTTCACACATTTACTCTTTTTTACTCTTTTACTTTGTTTCAGTCATTTGACTGTGGCCATGCTGGAGCTCTGGCTTTAGTCGAGCAAATTGACCCCCGGACATATTCCTTGTAAGCTTAGTACTTAATCTATCAGTCTCTTTTGCCGAACTGCTAAGTTCCGGGGACATTAACACACCAGCATCGGTTATCAAGCGATGTTGAGGGAACAAACACTGACACACAAATATATACACACACATACATACATATAAATACATATATACGACGGGCTTTTTTCAGTTTCCGTCTACCAAATCCACTCACAGGGCTTTGGTCTGCTCGAGGAGAGACTTGCCCAAGGTACCACGCAGTGGGACTGAACCCAGAACCATGTGGTTTGTAAGCAAGCTACTTACCACACAGCCACTCCTACGCCTAGTCCTTACTTAGTCTTCTTTCAAAAGTCCTTAGAAACTTAAAGCATTCTTTTCAAAAGTCCCGAGTTGCTCTAATGAGTGAAAAAGAATCTGGGTATGTTTATCATATATGACGCATAGACGCCACGGAAATATGCTCCATGTGTCACACGTGATTCATAGTGCAGGCAGACTGTTAAGAAGAGGTTTACATTGCTAACAAAAAAACATATCAGTAGTTCTTGTGGAAATCAATATTAAGACCACGTTCCGTCTTTATGTTCTGAGTTCAATTTCCGTCAAGGTCAATTTTGCCTTTCATGCCTTTGAGTCGATAAAATAATTACCAGTTGAGCACTGGGGTCGATGTAATCGACTAAGCACCTCACGCAAAATCGCTGGCCTCGTGCCATAATTTGAAATCCATATTAAGACCAGGTCAAAGAGAATGAAATTTGGAAATTCTGTAGTTTCGGATTAACTTATTCAGGTCTATGAGTTCGAATTCTCTTATGGTCAATATTAATATACTCTTGTGTAGTCGATAAAATGAGAATCTGAGTGTGGATTTAAATCATTATATCTATTCCTTATAAGTTTCTCTCTCTCTCCCTCTCCTCTCTTTCCATCCCTTTCCCTCTCCATCACCTCTCCCCTCTCTTTCTGCATATAAGAAAATGACTGAAAAGAAAAGTTTATAAATTACAGTAATTTATCTTTCGAAAGTTCAAATTCCACAATAAGTCGCGCACGTATGCGTGTTCACTGTGTTCAGACAAAAAAAATTCAACTCGCCTCACCTAATCTTGTACCTTAATTAGAAAAAAAAAAAATGAATGCCAAAATCTCTATTGATAGTAGGCATCTAAATCCAGCATTACTCCACTAAAAAAAAAAGAGCCTCAAATGACATTTTAGTCAATCGTTTGCAGTAAAATCAAGTTGAAGCAAGAAATACAAAATAACATGAATATATATAAAAATATAACCTCTTTTCCTCAAGGATAATTATGTTTTAGAGAATATATTTAATTATATTTTGCCGTTGTTTTATTCTTTCTTATTATCAAAGTCAGATCGAATGAAAAGATTTTGATATTTACTACTTTCAATGTTTCAAAACTTTATTTTATCTTTTTTTTTTCTCTTTTATTGAAGATTTTGTTCAGAAGAAAATTCTTCTGAAGAAATTTTTCATAGCCTTCCTTTCATTGATTTCTTTCCTATCAAGTGAAAATGTTTGATAAACTTCTTAGATGTTGGTTTTTTTTTTTTTCAAGGGTGAAAACAAATCTATGAACTAGTTTCAATTTTTTTTTTCTTGTCGAGACATAAAATGAACGCCCAACCCGTTTCATTCTACAAATTCACTTTTGCAACTTCGTTTCCACACATACAAAACATACACACACATGCGCAGCAACGTGCGTACACTCATAGAAACACACCCATCGTTTGCACCAGAAATATGCCATTAAACGTTATAGATTTATTATAGCAATTTTATAAAGTAGAAGACGGATATGTGACAACACTGTTAGTTTCCAACTGAGAACATCGATTGAATTTACTTTCTCTGATCCGGTATCAAAAGGTTAATCTATCAACATCATGCTGATATGCCTTCTTCGAGTTATACATCACATTAGTAAACGGTGAAAGTTACTTTTGTGCATTAAACGTTGACATCATATGACATTTATACGCGGAAGTTTGTGGCGGTAAGCTCTACTTAAATAACTTTGGAAAATTATGTTATATTACACTATTTAATGTCTATCACGGCGTATTTGTAAATACCACTTAAGACATTTATGCTTGCTATCCATCATTAATGATAATATATGCTGAATTATAAACATTCATTAGCTTACAGATGGCAATAGAATTTCGTATGTAGTTAATAGTTGAAAATGGTGCTTATTTTCGTTTCGAGTATATATTATACGGTGCAAATGCCGCTCATGATTGATGATTATTATCATATTCATTGAAAATTTCTGTTTTCCTAAGATGTAAATATAATAAATGATTTGATCGCTGTTTAATTCCACCGCCTGAATTCCTAATGTGCTGTCATTTGGAGGATTTCTTCTGACTGCCGTTTCTACAGACTTACAGCTACGTACAGTAATTTTTAATCGCTTATGATTAAAAATGCAAAAGAATTCTTTACGTTGCTACATGGACACGAATTTATAAAGATGGAGGAATACTGTTTTCAGACATGACACAGGTATTTTATTTTATCGTTGATTCTGAAAATCGGCGTCACAGACATATTAGCGTAAGATGAGATTTAAAACATTTTGTGAGATATTTCTGTTAACTTACTGGTGTTTAAAAATTCACTGGGCATGATAGTGCATTTCGTTGTTACAGCGTCAATAAAAAAAAATACTAGCCAGGGAATGGAGTCCAAAGACTCGACTCTTCACCTTCCAAAATTATTGGTTTTGCACCAGTCTCTGAAATAATTTAGGGTGGTGGGTTGGCAAAATCCCACTGTAAGTGGGATTTGAATTCAGACCGTAAAAAGCCGTAATAAATAAAGCAAGATCTTTGTCGTTGTTAATATAGGCACAATGGTCATATCTAGGTGAGAAAAGGGTTAGTCAATTATATTAACATCAGTACTTGACCCGTACTTCATCAACAATCAAAATGCTTTCTGATATTAAATTACATCTCATTAAGTTCTGAGTTCAAATACCGTCGAGGTCAACTTTGCTTTGCATACGTCCTAATTTGAGAAAAGAAAGTAAAATTCCAGTACTGTAGTCAATGTAATCCACTACCTCTCACCCCACAAAAGTAATGCCTTGTACTTATAATAATTATTGAAGCATTTCATACACAGAATTAAAAGACCCTCATACAAATTATCTTCTGTTATTTAGTTGCTAACATTGTTTATATCCCATTGACGTTTATTTTGCCTATCATATTACCAGATCGGTCGTGGAGGCGCAATGGCCCAGTGGTTAGGGCAGCGGACTCGCGGTCATAGGATCGCGGTTTCGATTCCCAGACTGTGAGTGTTTATTGAGTGAAAACACCTAAAGCCCCACGAGGCTCCGGCAGGGGATGGTGGCGAATCCTGCTGTACTCTTTCACCACAACTTTCTCTCACTCTTACTTCCTGTTTCTGTTGTGCCTGTAATTCAAAGGGTCAGCCTTGTCACGCTGTCTCACGCTGAATATCCCCGAGAACTACGTTAAGGGTACACGTGTCTGTGGAGTGCTCAGCCACTTGCACGTTAATTTCACGAGCAGGCTGTTCTGCTGATCGGATCAAATGAAACCCTCGACGTCGTAAGCGACGGAGTGCCAACAATTACCAGATCGGTACAATAAAGTACTATATAAGTTCATTGCGGTTTAAACCACAAACCTTGAGAACTTCTGGCCTTGTGTCTAGACTAGAGATCATCATTACGGGCGGTTGATTAGTAAACTCGCTAGATGTCTTAGTATAATTATTAGGGATCTTTACAATCTGAATCACCAGCCACGGTCAGATTTGTCTGTCTTCTTTTCAAGGTTGTTAAAATTAAGTGCCAGTCAAGTACTGGGATCCAAAGAATGACTGTTCCATTCCCCATCTTTCTGATCTTCAGTCTATGCTAATAAGATTTATCAATATTAATATTTTGTACATTTCTAAGTGAAGGACAAGACATAAGATTTGTAAGGAAGCGAGTGCAGTCCACTGAAGGGACTACAATACGTTACTGGTATGTATATTATCGCAGATAAGTAATTCCGGCACGATTTGAACCTTCTTTCTAAGGATAATAAATACCTCACATTCTACTGCTCTGAAACATTATCATCATATCTGATAATCATTATGAACATGTAACAACTGCTCTGTATGTACAATAAGAAGATAAATATTACGAATGAAGTTTTAACGAATCTTTTAGTTGCAGATATATGCCGTATATTACATGATGCCATGTTACGTACTGGTGAGGAAGAGAAATGTCGAGTTTTAGTTGAAAAAAATTAGTCCATGCTGCTGATGATGATGATGACGACGACAGACCATGTTAGTAAGGATGGTGATGATGATGATAATGATGATGATAGTGTCAGTGACGATGATGATCAAAGTTGAAATTATAAAAATAACAGTACAAGAAGGCAATATGCACAGTACAAGTAGACACAGCATGTCGTGCAATTTAAACTGTGACTTATAAAAATGTTTATTGGTATTTCTCTTAGCCCGTAAGTCGAATTCCAAACAAAACGTATTCTACTAAAGTGAATAAAATGCTGTGATATGTAAGTACGTTCTTTCTAAGTTGACATTTATATTTATAAATGAAACTACGCTGTTTCTCACTTAACATTTTGCACACCGTGCCACAAATTTGTTTTATCCAAGCCAGTACACACGACTCAATTGCCGTTGTTAGCAATACATGGCGTAGAATAGTACTGAGGAAACATGATGGAGAAGATAATATTGTACCGAGAACAGAGGTAGGTACTTCTGTACTGATAATACGTGGCGGGGAGTTTATATAATAAAGAACTAGAAATGAACAAGTAATATATTATGAGGCAGATAATAATGTACTGAAGATTCATGGTGGTGCATATTACTGTTGTGAAAATGTACACTGGGATATATACTGATAGTGAATATATTATGGGGTTTATAATATCGCATTGAAAATATACAGTGGATTATTAAATATTGAGAAAGAAATGTTGACATATAATATTGTAATATATTAAACTGTATTAGTAATAATACGGAACATATAATAATGAACTGAAACTAGAACTGAAAGAAGCTGAGATGATGTTTGATATATATTAAATTTAAATCAGTACTGTATGCTAATATATGATTCATTCGTTTATAGTGATCCAGTTTTCACAGTATCTGGTATATACCACTATGTTTAGTCCCATTTCAGCTAAACCGCTGAAGGGAAGCTGACCAGTTTTGAAATAATAAAAGATTTCCAACATGTCACAAATCCTACAAATACTTCAAGATTGAATACAAACAGTTGATTATGATCATAATTACGCTTGGCTGGGGTAAAGATGGTATCAACTGATAGTCCTATTACTCGACTTCTACACGCGTTTAAGTTTATAAATTAGTAGTGACGTTTCCAGCAGTTCCATCACTTTGTGTGCGTGTGTGGATTTGGATGTAAGAATTATACGTATGTATATATATATATATATATAATGGGATGTATCCTTATATACATACATAAGTGGATATGCATTTAATGTGTTTCTTTCTCTCCCTTCATATAAAGTGTGTATGTGGAGAAAGAAAGACAGACATTTGTAATTATGCATTCAAGTATACAATATATGGCAGCACACAAATCTCACATATTTCTTAATTTTCATGAAGAAAAGAGCTAGATAAGTCACATACCTTCAATGCCCTTTATTTATAAATATTTAATTTAATCTGTTTCATGAAACAGAGATGCTACATTTGCCAAATATTTTACAGCTTGCTTTCCTTCACTAGGGAACCTAAAAGTTGGTTGCTTGGTTTTTCTGTGCGAGCATGGTTTGTAGAGTACATAAATAATTTTAGGTGAATGAACAGGGAATTCCCAAATGTCAACGTAACCTTCATACAATTAAGGTATCCTCGACTTGAGTATCCCTCATTGAGTAATTATTACATCAGAGGATCTGCTAGATAGAAAACATATTTAGCCTGGCTTTTACTTGTCCCACTCCCTCAATTTGGATTTTTATTCGCATTCATAACAACTCTAGCCGCGAGCTATACATACATTTTTTCAGAGCTTATCGAAATTCGAAAAAAGCCTACAAACTTCGATGCCAATAGATTATTATTGTACCCGAACGTTGTATTTTATACCTACTAGGGACTGCTCGACGCTTACAAACTTCCTACGCTTAGCTCATTGGATCTTACAATTACGTATACATATATATATATATATATATATATATATATATATATATATATATATATATATATATATATATATATATATATACACAGAAATAAAGTGAAAGAAATAGGAGTCATCCCATTAAAGATGAGTCTTCAATCTGAACATGTTCCAAATTTTTTTCAACGCAACTGGCTGGGCATATATAATAACTCCATTAATTTCGCAATAGAAACTTGAACCTCGGAATAAGACGTGAGTGAGGTTTGAGATTTCAATGAACTCAGCTACTTGTATTGGTTATATTATAGTCTTCCCTTTATACGCCACGTGCGGCATGTTTCTATATACTGGAGTATGTATATTTACATGAGTGTGGTTTACATGTCTACACAAAAATGTGGTTAGCATTAAAGCTTTGTCAATAATATAGAAGTGTATGTTACGTACACACAACTGACACACTCCAGCAACCTTGTCGAAATATGAAAGAAGCATCAACAATACTGGACAGCCAATTGCAGTCTGGTCAACTACTGTTGAAAAGAAAACACTGTTTACTATATAGATGTATGAATGGTGGATTAAAGTGACTTTGTGTTTGAATATAGGCAGATATATAGAGAGTTAAACATATACAACAACAACAAAAACTCATTTAAACAAACATCCGTACGTGCGCAGAATTAATGATACATCTATACCCCGGTATTATCTATTTCACCGTCTCTTGCCTTCTTCCAATCTCTTTCTTACTTTCTTTCCTTCTTTATCTCTCTCTCCTCCTCCTCTCTCTCACTCATTTGTATAAGTGCGTGAATATGTGTATAATGCATATATATATATGTATATATGTATATAAACACACATATATATATACATATAGACACACACACACACACACACAGACATGTATGCGTGCATTGACTTCATGTGTATCTGTCACTGTATAAATAGATGCAGTCACTCAGGCAAATATATCACTAGATAAGCTTATAAACATATAAAAGCATATATTTACACACACACACACACACACACACACACACACACACATACACGCACGCACACATATGTAGACATACTCACACATTCATACTAACACAGGATAGATATATGAATCTATTTATTCCCATCTATTATTCAATTCATAGTTTTGAAATGTACACAATAAATCAGGAGCGTAAATATATATATTATATAAATAGCAACAATATTAGTATGTGATTACTATTTGATATTCTTGAATATTTCTGCAATGAAATTTCCAGTTGAAGAACTACATTCTCACGCATTAGCTGCACGGCAAATTCTATTTAGAATTTAAAGCTTGTACATTACTTATTATTGAACATATTTTCGTCTCACTAAAATCGTGATAAGTTCAATGGTTTGAACATGATTTAATGTGTAAATAGTCTATTCTGAAATGTGAATATGTGTATATTTACACACACTTACATGCATACATCTCTCTCTCCTTCTGTCTCTCTCTCTCCTCCCCCTCTCTCCCCTTCTGTCTCTCTCTCCTCCCCCTCTCTCTCTCTCTATATATATATGTACATATATATACATATTATATATATGTATACTTTATATACATACATTTTATATATATATATACATATGTTTACATCATATATACATATATACATATACATATTATATATATATGTATACCTATATAATATGTATGTGTATACATACATATTTTAGTATATATATATGTGTGTGTGTATGTGTGTGTACATATAATATGTATGTATATATATATATATATATGTATATATATATGTATATAGGTATATATATATAATATATATATAATATGTAATTCTATAATAACATGTATGTATATATGTATAATATGTATATATGTATATGTATATACACATGAATAATATGTACATATATGTATATATAAATATATATTATATAGTGAGAGAGGTAGTGAGAGACATAAACACACACGTGTGAATATATGCATGCTTGTTTGCACGAATATGCATCCTTGTTAGTGTGCGGCTTATGAGCGTGTATACGCATTCACGCACATATACTCCATATATGCTTTCGTATATATATATATATATATATATATATATATATATATATATATATATATATATATATATATATATATATATGCGAGTAAAAATAAATACAAAAAAAGGGGTTTTGTATGATTGTGTATAGAGGAATATATTATTTTGTTTAAAAGAGTTCCAACACTGTTTTTTATGTTTTATTTATATTCCTGCAAAACCAATGTGGTATATAGAATATGGAACATACAATATATAATATAATATACAATACATAATATAAAATAAAAATGGATGGTACTATGAAATAAAGTATTGAATGTCTTATTGAATATATGGAATATGTCTTATTGAATAGATGAAATATTGAGTGTTCAATATAAAGGATTAAATATATAAAGGCGAATACGTATTTTCTATACCTTGTGGTGTTTCATCATGGCCGGTATGACAGACTGACACGTTTATCTGTGGGTAGTCATAGAATCTGACTGCTTAGAATATGGAGTCATGCTCGTATATAAATTTAATATTGTTTCAATCTAAGAGTGCTTTGCCTTCATTTAGTTGTCTGTACGTGCACGCACGTGTTCGTATGTGCGTATGCGTGCGTGAGGGAATAGTTGTAAGCATGTGGAAGTCCATGGACAGGTACACCTCTGCATGTCTTAACGTTCTATGTATGGTTATATGCACATATTACACCTGAGGACTTGTTAGTTTCTCATGACTAATTGCAGTGACGGCGCACGCCTTCATTATATACGGAAACAATAGTGAAGCACTTAGCACAGAACAAAAGGCAATATTGCCCCCTCCTTAAACTGCATCAATTAATCATCTCTGTTTGAAGAAATTCTTACAAGCAGCTTGTTAACTCAATCATTACTGCCGAAACCAACGTTATCGTTTAGAGGAAGCAGTTTTCCTTTTGCGAACTACTTTCCGTACGATGAATATATTCACTGTATTCATATACGCAATATTACTAATTCTTAATGATTAATGCAAATGCTACTCAATGTATTTACAGTTCCATTTACCAACACTAAATGTTGCTGTTGGAATGTATCTTTAATAATCATACAAGAGTGGACTCTTGCCTCACCCATTTCCTGGCTTTTCTCTTAAAGTCTTTGAAATCTTTTGAGTAATTTCGTTTTCACGATCTTCTATTTATTTATTTATTTATTTATTTGTCTATGCATTTATGTATTTATTTATTTATTTATTTATTCATTAATTTACTTTGTGCCTTCAGTGCTTGCATTTCTGTACTCTTACATTAAATATTTCCCACAAATTCCCCTCTAAATTAAACATTATAATTAATAGAGTGTTCAACGAAATTGTCAACCCGGCTCTCACACACACACTTTCGATTTTGTTTCCTTTAACTCTAAGTTGACCAACCGCTATTTAAAATATACATAACCTCAACTAACCTTGGCCAATGACGCTAAATAACGAATTCAATTTCGCTTCTTTTATCCATCCATCTTTCATCTATCCATTCTTCCATACTCCTAACCATCTTGTCATTCAGAGATTCTCTTTATTCATCGTTCATTCAGTTCTCAATTCGTTCATTTGTCCAATTATTTTTTTATTTACTTGCTTCTGTGTTTCTTGTTTCACTTTGTTTTCATTTTATTTTATTTTCACTTTGTGGGTTTTTTTTTTATTTTTATTAAATGTAGGAAGACATTGGCCAAAGTTTATTTGTTCATTGGCCAATAGTCAACAGCGAAGGAATGTTAGTTATAGAACAGGGAAAATTCTATCTCTGACTGATGAAAAGAAGAATACGTTTTCTTAAATTTTGTCCACTTATGGATACACATCTACCTAAAAACTCGCTGCTATCTTATGCATATCTCTGGAAGCGAGAAAGAATTTTTCATTCAGAAACAAGAAGCTAATTTGTCCTATTGTTTTGAGGATAAAAACAGTGATGTACAGTAATGGGGAATAGAATAATATGGCTTTGTATGATGTAATACAGTGTAAGTGTAGTGTCGACGCGGTAATATTGAGAAGCGTGTTGTTTTATTTGGAGGTGTAAGGCGTTGTGTAGGGTAGTGTAGCGTGTTATGCTGTGTGGTGTAATGTGCAGATTGGATCAAAATATTTCCTCCTTATGTTGCTATGGTGACATCAGTTATTCCCTTCCTATATTGTTATGGCAATATAAAATATTCATTAAAATCATTAATTAATAACAATATTGATAACGATATTAACAGTAATACTAATATTATTAAGAATAATAATTTCTTTCACATGTTAATAAGGGTTTATTACATTTTATAATAATAGCAATAGCTGTAGCAATATGTATATAATTATTGATAGTATTTTTTTTTTTGGAAGTAATAAAAATTTTCATCATCAACAACAACAACATTATCAACTTCATCACTATCACCATTGCAACTATTAACTTCACTACTGCTTCGATATTATGAAGAATGGCATCAATGCTAGTATCAGTACTAAATTATTATAACTTCCGTTAAACTCATTACAGTGTAGAAATATTTGCATATAGTTGTTAATGAAAGTGATAGTGATTGCAATGGTAACCATACCAACATTAAGGACAATTATATTTGACCTTCATGTAAACAATAACTACAATAATTATGACTTCTAATTTTGGTATAAGATTACCCTTTTGTTAGGGAAAGGAATAGTCAATTAAATCGACTCCAGTGCATAACTGGTAATTACTCTATCGATTCGGGAAGGATAAAAGGAAAATTTGACCTCGGCCGGATTTAAACATAAATTTGGACTCGGAACTTAAAAGGAGGTAACATTATACCGCTAGGTGACAGAACCGGTAAACCATCGAACATTCTGTACGAAGGTCAACCGATTCTGTCATTTTCTGCCTTAATAACTACAATATTAACTGTTTCTAGCATTGACATAAGATCAAAAGTTTTTGAGGAGGGCACTATCGATTAAACCGACTCCAGTCACTAAATGGTACTTATTTTATTGATTTTGAAAGGATGAAAGGCAAAGTTAACCTCGGTGGGATTTGAGCATAAATTTGACATAAATACTGTAAGATATTTAAGCCGACATTATTTTTCTGCCATTAATCTGCTTTTAACAAGAGTATTGAAACAAAAAAACATTTATTATTATCATTATTATTTTTTTTTTTTATTTATTAGGTGACCTGGCAGAATCGCTAACACGCCGGGCGAAATGCTTAGAGGTATTTTGTCTGCCGCTATGTTCTAAGTTCAAATTCCGCCGAGGTCGACTTTGCCTTTCATCCTTCGGTGTCGATTAAACAAGTACCATTTACGCACTGGGGTAGATGTAATCGACATAATCCCTTCCCCCAAATTTGCGGCCTTGTGCTTCCAGTAGAAGCAGTTATTATCATTATTATTATTAAGAGGGTGGCGAGATGGTAGAATCGTTAACGCACAGGGCAAAATGTTTAGTAGCATTTCGTCCGTCCTTGCGTTTTGATTTCAAATTCCGCTGAGATTGACTTTGCCTTTCAGCCTTTCGGAGTCGATTAAATAAGTACCAGTTACGCACTGGGGTTGATGTAATCGACTAGCTCCACTCCCAAAAATTTCAGGCCATGTGTCTATAGTATAAAAGATTATTATCATTATTAAGGGAGCGATGAGCTGGCAGAATCGTTAGCACGCCGGGCAAAGTGCTAAGCGGCATTTTGTCCGTCTTTAGTTCTGAGTTCAAATTCCACTGATTTCGACTTTGCCTTTCATCGTTTCGAAGTCAATAAAATAAGTACCAATCGAGCACTGGGGTCGATGTAGTCAATTTACCTCCTCCCCCAAAATTTCAGGCTTTGTGCTGATAGTAGAATTGATGGTCTTGTGTCGAATACCAGGCACGCAGACTTAGTTGGCACTGCTCTAAAAGTATATGAAGCGGTAATAGGAGCAAAAATTAACCGAAAAATGTCAGCAAGCCTGCAGCTCAGAACTTGGAGAGACAGGTCCATTCCGTTCAATAACGACGTGGGTACTGGACTGAGGGACCAGTTAAGTTGCTCGGGGTCTGGTTTGGATTGGTCCAGATCTGCAGGCGGAGAAGAACAAAAACGAGGTGACGAGAATGGTGGCTAATCTCACCCAGAAATGGGTTGATAGAAAGCTACCCTTGAAAGGTCGTGCAGAGGTGGCGAATGCTTACATCGCTTGTGTCCATTTCAGGATGGGTGCACTATAACGGACTACAGCAACAGCACATATGACGTCAGCAATCACAAGGTTCCCTGAGTTGAGTTTTGATTCAAGAGAAGTTTGAGGTGCTTCAAATATGCAGTGATGCCTTGTCTTTCATTTCCAATTATCATATTATTATTAGTATTATTATTATTATTATTATTTAGATAAAAAAAATTTGCATGGATTTTACACTGTAACTTATATTCCAGGAAAATTAGATTTATGATTAATACGCTGGAATAAATGTCAGAAAAAAAGAGAGCGTGGAAGTAAGAAAGAATGGTTGGGAATGATAACCCTCTTGCGCAAATTCTGCAGTGGAAATAGAGAAACACTTCATCATCCGCTGGTCAGACGCATAGAAGACTTCTTTGTAATAATAATGGTAAAATACATTACAATGCAGTGGCGTCCTTGGCAATTTGGATGGGTGAAATAAGAAGTGTTGTTTTGAAAAAAATCCAATATGGTATAAAACGAGATGAATAGAGGAACTAGTACCATCAGAGAAAGAAATAGAAACATTAACAGTTGCGAATTTGGATTCTATTTGTGTAATTTAATCACAGCCATAAGATAGGTTTCAATTTTAGAGAATATCCACTGGAAGGGGAAATAAATTATCGATATTCTCTGTCCCATTGAGAAAACAAAAATTAACGCCAGTAAAAGAAAGTTTGAGAAAGTGCCAAGTAGGATTTGAAATATGTGAATTCGTAGGAAAATGTAGAGTCTATGTGGAAATACAAGCTGCGTTGAATAGACTGAAGTTGAACTACAAATAATCAAAGACAATTAAAGGAAAGATAATCGTTGAAGGTGAACTGTATAAAGATGCAGAATATTGTGTTATTCATGTACAATTGAAATAATGCTGTCAAAGTACTACCGGGACTTTTCGAAACCGACAGAAACTCCAGTTACAGACGGTTAATAAGTTTTTAGAAAACTGGCATCTTTTGCCAACTATGAGATGTTACTAAATAACAATAACAATAAGGAAGAGATGATCAAGAAACTGAAGAATGAAAGACAATTAGAACAACGATGTTAATTATGGTGAAGGAGAGTGATGTTAAGGAGAAGGAGAAAGGGAAATAAAAAGAAAACATGAAGTTGTAGTGGAAGATAAGAAAATTCACAACATTTAATAATCGAATAGAAAGTGACTTTGTCATAAAATCCCAAAAGTCTCGATCAAGTTATAGATAACACTGGTCAAAAAAACAAATTTTTTTAATGGTGTCGAGACACCAAACATCTTTTTTTTAGCTAACTTGAGGGCGCTGGATTTGAAAATGACCTTACCTTTTCTTGGTTGGCAACCATTTTTACTGTACAGAAATGCCACATTCTTGGGGAAAGAACCATATTTTTCATTTGTTTTCTGTTATATCTGATTTTGATCGATGGCAATATTTCTCAAAGTAAAATCGTAGAACCCTCTCAATTCGTATTTAAACCAACAAATATTGGCCTACTCATTGAAAATACTATTTTTGCAATAAGAATCAGACCCTAAGTCTTTAAAAATAACACGATTGAATATACCAAGACCAACAAGTATTTTCATCAAATCAGTAAATAGACTAACTGCAGAAATAAAACCTTCGTGAAGTTAAGAAACTATAGAAAAAATTTTCTCTTTCTTGATTGTCTGTCATGTTCAATGTTATTTAGGCCCCTTTTGATACGCCAGCAGTAGTCAGCCATTATTCGTAATCCCGCGTGGAGGGCAGGTGTTATGGTGAAACTATTTTCATGATGTTCATCATGTACAATGGAATAGGTGCATTCAATTGGGATGTCTTTAGTTGGAGTTTTTTCCAACTGTGAAAACAAAAGCTCTTAATGTGCTTGGTTTCCTTCTGTATTCAAGGGATAAAAGTGATGGGATAAATTTATGAATATCAAACAGAAGATTTTTTAAAGTTTCATTTTCTCGATGTCATCTTCATTATCAGGTTTTACTAAATTGTATTACTGATAAAGTTTATCAGTTAATTTAAATTTTGGCAATAAATTGGAAAAAGTTGGTACTCCTATGTTAAAATTTTTGACTCAAAAACACTTTTTTCTTATAAAAATAGTTTATTTCAGGTGGCTGACATAAATTGCTCGGCCTACCTGAAACTTCATGGGTTTCTGCTACTTTTTTTAACTAAATATTTCGTTCAGCCAAGTTCGTAAGTTGATCTTTTTTTCCAAAAATGATCGATTTCAGTACAAAAAAAAACCCGAAGCTAACCATGAAAAAATAAGGTCATTTTCGGAATCAGCACCACCAAATTAGATTTTAAAAAAACGGGTTTTGTTTCTTGGCACCAAAAATCGTGTCGACCAGTGTAATGCATTAATAGGCGAACGAAGTAGGAAAAAATACTCCAAGGGAAGTTTTATCAAAGAAATAACAACTGTAATATCGACAGTGACATTTAACATATATATAGAAAACGAGACTTCTTGGAGCAGCAGAGGGAGCTTCTAGTGGGAGAGATGTTGGTAATCAACTATCGTAGAGGGAGACATTCCCTTGTAGATTAAAACAATGCAGAACTAAACATTTGAAGTTTGAATCAAGAAGTAAAGAAGGCGCACAGAATATTTTATCTTACAAGCGTATGTGTGGCTGTGTGACTGCTTCCGGATATTGGCTGTGCAATTTCCTTTGTCAACGAAGGAGACAAAGAAAGAAAGAAAGAAAGAAATGAAGAAAGAAACAAAGAAAGAAAAAAGAAAAGGAGAAAGGGAAACGGAAATGAAGATGATAAATTTGAGAAATTTATAGACAACGCGTAAGTCGAAATCATTGTAAGAAGTTATTAAATGCTAAAGTGCGGTAAGAAGATTCTCTGTAGTGTTTATCACCTGTAACCCGTACGCATAATAAATCAAGCAACATCTAATCCCCTTAGTAAGCAAACCAACTGAAGAAACCACTAAGCAAACCAACTGAAGAAACGTCCCTCAAGTTATCTGCTTAACGTTGTTTAATATTGCATGGCACGCAAACACATGCACACACACACACGCATATACAAGCGCTCACAAACACATGCACACGCATATACACGCACTCTCAAACACACACACACACACACACACACACACACACAAATATATAATTACAAATTTTACTATTTCTGATGTTGAGTTTTCACATTTAACCATATATGCGAATTCAATGTATTTGTCTTTGTCTTCATTCCTTTGAAATTTATTACAATAACTTACAATGGATATCTTTTTCACCAGGCATAGTTTCTAAGCATAATGCTGTTCCCTCATATTCAGATATCCCCAGCATTGAAATACATTCATATACATATACAAACGAATATGAGTAAACGATTCGTATCCACGTGCAACTTAGATAAGTTTTAATCTTTCAGGAGTGGCTGTGTAGTAAGTAGCTTGCTCACCAACCACATGGTTCCGGGTTCAGTCTCACTGCGTGGCACCTTGGGCAAGTGTCTCCTACTATAGCCTCCGGCCGACCAAAGCCTTCTCAGTGGATTTGGTAGACGGAAACTGAAAGAAGCCCGTCGTATATATGTATATATGTGTGTGTGTGTGTGTGTGTGTGTGTGTGTGTGTGTGTGTGTGTGTGTGTGTGTATGTGTGTTTACGTCCCCGTAACTTAGCGGTTCGGAATAAGTGACTGATAGAATAAGTACTAGGCTTCCAAAGAATAAGTCCTGCGGTCGATTTGCTCGACTAAAGGCGGTGCTCCAGCATGGCCGCAGTTAAATGACTGAAACAAGTAAAAGACAGTAAAGAGTATAAGCTGAATGTGAAATATAAATTGGATCTGCCACATGGTCGTACCGATAGATAAAAATAGCTGCTATATTTTACACAACTCATACACATGCCTTTAAGTTACAAAGATGAAATACACATTAAAAATATATCTCTTGACAACGTGTAATAAACTCAACGGGACGACTGGATTGCATTTTAATCAATTGTACTCATCAATGGTTCTAAACAATCTCAGAGGCAATAAGTTGCTGCGCCTTTTAATGCTAAATTAAAACGTCTTTTAGAACTGCTGATATGTAGGAAGTAGTTCTCCTGTTAAACGCAAGCATCATAGACTGAGTCCAAACGAAGGCCTTTCGATGGATTTCAGACCGTGGCTATAATACCGGCTGCTCTCTTAAGGGCCAGAATATATCTCAGTAACAACTGCTGACACTCAACAAAGCTCAAATGGGGATCGCAATGGAGTACTGTTCCCACATTTCGAATGTTGTTTCTTGATACCCACACAAACATCAAGAGTAATCCAAAGAAGGATTGTATCCAATGAAGGACCACTCAAGTGATTGTATTTCGATTCCTAACAGTGACATTCTAGTTTCAAGCCCATAGGCTTGCAGTTTCTTTTTCTGCATTTTCTATTCCAACAATAATGGTTCCTGTTCCCCGGAGTTGTCTGGTGTCGTACCACTCAAGCTCACTCTTCCCTACATTTGCGTCTATTTTTTCCACTGAAACCTCCCAGTTCATGACTTTCCTGCAGGTGTTGATCTGTGACAGCTCATCTGGAACACTGACTCGATCAAGCTTACCGGTCTCGAGCGCCTCGCAACATCATGTGCATTAACCCTTCATTCAGACTCAGTAAGTAAACAAAGTTACTACGATCCACTAAAACCTCCAGCTCATAGATACTTTCAGCCTTCTCATTTTTCTCTTCTGATTATTTAAAAATGATCTTCCATCCTTCGAACTCGTTGCCTGCATATCCATACGAGTAAAGCGAGAACTCATGAGAAAGAAAATGAATTAAATATTACTTCAAAACTTGTTACAATTTTCGGTGTTAGAGAACAATATCAATTATGAGAGACAATAAACATCTTTTTTTATTAATGAATCATCTAATGATATAAAACTTAATTGTTTGTTTTCAATTTAACCACTAAATAAAACTAGTTACTCTTTAGTTCTAAGTAGGGCAATTGTTCATCGAGAGGGCAATAGGCTAAATTCTTTGAATATTGAGAATTCGATACTTTGTATGCTGCCATTGGTATTACATCGTGTTTCTAGCAAAGCCGCTTATCAGTTCACGTAAATCTAAATACGTCCCTAATTATGAGAACACAGGACTGTTCTGTAAAACTTGATAAATTTTGTTAGCTTGCTGAGTTGCATTAGTCTGGTCAGTGTAACTTGGAAATTGCTTTGGACTATGCTTAGCTAACCTACATGATGCACTCCGTAATGATATTTATGTCCGTCTAGTAACCCAAGTGTTAGCTACTACGTAATATGTAAACAGCTATGTGTTGAGATCATAACTAAACTTTGCAAGTCTTACTATTCCATTAAAATTTTGTTTTAGAGACGTGGTGTGTAAGTACAGTTCTCATTAAGCAGAAGAAGACTGAGTTGTTTAGAAGTACTTTAGTAGCTGTTAAGTGTGAATACAAACCAGTTAGCCGGGCCAAAACTTTGTCATGAAGCTTCATAACGCAGCCATATTTAACAATTTAAGCATTTGTATAACAACTCCGTCACAATGAACTCAGTCTAAAGTATTTTTTATCTATCTTAAAAAAAAAAAATTCGAAGTCTACCAAAGTACGAATTAATCTCATCGTATTTAGGTGTCGAACAAGCAGTGCAGAAAGTCTAGATAAGCTCACTACTTACTGCACAGATTCGTCTATAAGACAATAATTTTTTTTTTTCAAATCGTTTCAAACATTACAGTTTCGTCTAGACGTTAAAGAACGTCCATTAGTGACAAACATAACCTTCTATCATACCAATTTCTCTGTGAATTACGTGGTTATGGCGTGGTTAGTATGACAACTATTTTTATGAGTGAAAGCCATTGTTCAAAGAAGAATCGACAAGAGATATATTAATCTTAGTTATTGAGAGGCCTTATGAAGAAATATTTTTTCGTATATCGCAAAAAGGTCACCTAACAAGGCCAAAGAAGATAGTCAATTTCAGGATTTTCAAAGGCATTTCGAAAACTTATTGAAAGTAAACAATAACATTGGAGCAGATGGGGCGCAAACTAAAGGAATTACCTTTAAAAGTTTAGAAAACTGACCGTCGTGACTACAGAGATTTTTGTCTTTGAAAAATTCTTTTGATCCATATCAAAGAGAAATATGATAAAGTACATCATTTTATCACAAACACTAATGGCTTTTTTTTTCCAAATTCTATAAAATGTTTAGTAATAAAATCTGGTGGCCTAAAACAGAAACAATGTCGATCATCGTGCTAGATGTTTTATGACTTATAATATCTACATAGTAATTCAATTCGGTTTTGGGGCTTCCGAGAGTTCGTATTCTGCGTGTGTTGTGTCTGTAACCAACAGAACTAATTCTCAAGTGATTCAGTCAATTTATATAGCTGTACATATGTACCACATAAGAGAATATCTTAAAAAGAAAAAGTGGCAAAGTACAGGAAAATTGACGAAAGTTTCGACAACTTTCGGATTGTTTAAAGGTTGAATATTTTAAAGGCTACAAGATATATCCAGACCTGTTTAGCCTGTGGTTTGCGCAACTACCACACAATAAAACTTACGGTTCCAAATTCTAACCATCTGAGGATAGCAGGAGAAATGATGGGTACTGGTCTGCAAAAGGTTGATCTAAATACCTAAATGAAGTTAAGTTTTTTCGGGTTTCTGAATTCACATTGCTCAAAATATGATAACACATTCCATATCATTGAAGTTAAAATAAAAGCCAGTTTACCTACTTTCTTAAAACCATAGATATATACAATATATGTAATATATTAACTGTGATTACTACTCTCTCTAAAATCATATTCAAGAGTCATAAGTATTTCTGATGGCTAGAATTTTGTCTGATTTTGTAAAGGAATATGAATAGAGCTACAGTGAACGATTTATCGATTCCAGCGATAAGCAAAATTAAAGCTGACCTCAACATATTTGAACTCAGAATGATAGACATTGAAGTTGATAGCACAATACATCTAAATTGATCTACTGCATCCTCGCTTTCACTAATTTTATCGGTCACATATATATATTTGTTTTGACAAGAAAGTTGAATATTGCAAGGCATTTTTCCAAAAAGGCGAACGTTTTAGTGCCAGAAATAGTTTTTCTTTGACTAAGCATTGGACAAATGTTTTCATCACCGGAGTCGTATACAACTTAACTGAGTTCACGATATAACCAATATTCATTTGTAACAATATTCGAGGGACGGGTTCCAAAGTGGACCATGACAGGGGTCATCAAACAGAGATACAGCATTATGAAATCAGATATTCTTTCTGTTTTTGCTGAAATCCCCAAAGCTTCTGTCGACTGCAAACAGATTTCAAGCCCGAATATTTATTGAGACAATGCTCAAAATTGTCTCCCATACTTGCTTTAAAACTGAAAACAATATTACTCATTGATTATTATTATTATTATTATTATTATTATTATTATTATTATTATTATTATTATTGCACGCCGGGCAAGATGCTTAGCAGCACTTCGTCCACCTGCACGTTCTGAATTCAAATTCCGCTGAGGTCGACTTTGCTTGTCATCCTTTCGGGGTCGAGAAAATAAATACCAGTTGAGCATTGAGGTCTATGTAATCGAAGTACAACCTTCCTCGAATTTGCTGGCCTTGTGCCAAGACTTGAAACCAATATTATTCGTTGATTGATATTGTGTTCTTCTTCATCATCCCATATTTACTTTTAATTAGATTTGTAATGATCTATGTAAATCTAATTAGAAATATGCTTTTTTTTAAATCCAATATAATAGTGTATTTTGTTACAAAATTTGCAGTAAAACGGGTCTCATTAAATGCATGAATAAAAAAAAATTATACGTGCGTATTCTTTCATACACTCACGATATTGTTTCTACATAATCATATTGTTGTAATCGCTATTTACTTGGCTTTATTTCTTTCTTAGAAACATAACATTTATGTTTAAATGAGAGTGTGAACCCTGAATATATTCGCACACGAAACTAAATCTATAATTCTGTAAATCTATATTTTTCAGCATGCTATTAAGTTTTATACATGTGAGAATTACTTTTCCAAAGACTGTTACGTAATACTTCACGCAAAGAACAGTTATTAAAAATTATCTTGTTTGTCTACGTAATCTTCTTTTTTAAACATTCTTCTTCTTATTATTATTGTTGTTGTTGCGGTTTTTGTTGTTATCATCATCATCGTCGTCGTCGTCTTTTTATCATATATTTAATTATTTATTTTACCTGTCAGCTATATGGTACAGATTTCCATATTTAGAGACCTCTTCGATGAACATTATATAAACTTCAGAAATGAGACGAATGTAGTCAATACGTTGTGAAAGACTTTATTAGAAGCAATATGTTGCTTGCATCCGGGTCAGTGAAAGTTAATAAAGTGGATTAAAGAGCACACATCCTTTCATAAATAAATCATTAAAACCCTTTAGAAATACTAGGCTGTATTGATCCAATGTATAAATTTCAATATAACATTATATTGCAATTACTGTGTTTCTACAAAGAGCCTAGAGGAAGATATCAGTGGCAATATGCGTGCGGATTCCTCAGAGACATACACGGCTAAGCTATAGAGACAGAGAGGGAGGGCGAGAGAGACAGAGAGAGAGAGGGGGGATGAGAGGAGGAGTATAAAGAAGAGAGTTCGTAAAAAGATATATAGATAGCTACCTGGGTGAAAGAGAGATGAAATATGCATGTGTGTATGTGGAAGTATACATGTATGTTTGCATGTAAGTATCAGAGATGGAGAGATGAGAAAGAAAGTGAAGTGCATTTAGAGAAGATAGCAATAGAAACAGTGGTGGAGACAGGGATGGAAAAAGAGTTATAGTTGAAAAATAAGGGGGATGAGAGAGAGAGATCAATAGAATGAGAACGGGTGGAGAAGACCTGTTAAATAAACAGATATCGTATTATAGGAGACGTGTAGAAAGAGGAAAGAGAGGGGATGGAAAAGAGGGAAGTGTTAAAGACGAAATGACAGAGTGATGGGTGATTGGAGAAATGTAGGAGAGAAAAAGGAAGACGCAGAACACAGAAGTATATCGAAAAAGAGTCAAGTTATAAATAGAGAGAAATTTATAAATATACAAAGAACTGAAGGTGTAGCACACACACACAGACACACACACACACACAAGCACATACGCACGAGCGCACATACACACATACATTATTATTGTTGTTGTTATTGTTATTATTATTATTATTATTATTATTATTATTATTATTATTATTATTATTATTATTATTATTATTATTATTACCCCTTGATTCGAATGAATCCTACATATAATTGATTATACATATAGTTACACATGTATATGTACATACATACGTATACACACACACACACATGCATATATATGTATATAAACACACACACACACACACACACACACACACACAAATATATATATATATATATATATATATATATATATATATATATATATATATATATATATATATATGAGGGTGTTGAGGGAGCTTGATGGGTTTAAGGGAAATTGGTCTATGAGAGAAAGAGGTAGAAAAGAGGACAGAAAGAGAATGATGACAGCATTCATATATGGACACGGATGAGACATATATGGGACAGCATTCATATATGGGCAGGTTTAGTAGATCTATCATTAAAAGCATTCCTGCAATGACCTCCCAATCTTGTGTTCACGAATATATTTTAGAATTGCCGTATTCAGAGTGTCTTCAATATTTTTTCTTTGTATTTATTTATTTTTTTCCTTTTTATGTCATTAGGATACGATGTAATTCGAAGAAAATTTTGCTTACTAATTCTAGTAATACTAGCTAGACAGGTGACAACATTGACGCACCCTCGTTGGCTGTGATGAGTTAGGCTGATTCATACGGTTTACATATTCGGGGTAGAGTGACCATGGAAGTATTATTGTGTCTGAATGTGCTTGAATGCATTGATATATGCTTGGACGTTTTTTGTAGGGTGTATAGTTGTATATTTGGTTATCGTTATGCATGCAAATGTGTGCGGCTAATCTCACATATGTGCCTGCCAGTATGTGCAAGTG